>NC_053392.1:37912669-38159834 GCF_905171765.1 Bufo bufo | reverse complement strand
GTTGGGCATCTATGCACTCAATCTCTTCCACTTCTGGTGCAGGGCTATGTGTAGGGCCCACGGAAACCCTGCCAGCAGAGTCATCAAAAAGCATAACAGACTGCTGCATGACTTGGGGCTCAGACTGCTTGCCTGATTTGTAAGGGGGTGAGTTGAAAAACAGATGGCCATGGGCTGTAGGTGCCAACTCTGATCTTTTAGCAGGGGACTGGGTGGTAGACAATGCGAATGAACTGTAGGCACTGTCAGCCCCCCCAATCTACTATAGTCTGTACTTATTCTGGTCTCACCTGATTCGTACTGTCCTAAATGCAGTGTAGGCCGCAAATGTACTTTCTAGCGCAAAAGATGAGCATTTGTCACCCAACAATGTAACAGACGAATTAGCAAAATGTATTTTCTTGTCCACTATGTAGAGCAGGGGTATATCACAGCCAAAAATTGGTGAATGTCACCCAACAATGTAACAGACAACTTAGTGAAATGTATTTCCCTATCTACTAGGTAGAGCAGGGGAATATCACAGCCAAATATTGGGGAATTTCACCCTAGAATGTAACAGACAATTTAGTGAGATTTATTTACTTGTCTACTAGATAGAGCAGGGGTATATCACAGCCAAAAAATGGTGAATTTCACCCGAAAATGTAACAGACAAATTAGTGAAATTTGTTTACCTGTCTACTAGGTAGTACAGGGGTATATCACAGCCAAAAATTGGTGAATTTCACCCGAAAATGTAACAGACAAATTAGTGAAATGACATAAAATGAAATACGTACAAATAAAAAAAATAATCTTGATGTATGAGGTGGAGGTCTATATGGAGTAGGAGGTTGAGGAAGTGGTGGACGTCGAGGTGTAGGTGTAAAGCGACGGTGGAGGAGGACGAGGTAGCCAACACTGGTTTTTGTTTTAATTTAATTTTTTTATTTTTTATTAGTGTACACCCCAAAAGAGTGGGAAATATAAAAAATACAACAATGAGCAATTGCACTGTAGTATAACAATGGCTGGGTAAGGCCGGTATACATGTCTATTCTGCACAAGGTATGGACAAGTCCTGTGGGATCCATGCCTGGTTCACTTTAATGAACGTGAGCTTGTCCACATTGGCTGTGATGACGCCCCCTGCCGTGCTAAACACACGTTCAGACAATACACTGGCTGCAGGGCAGGCCAGCACGTCCAAGGCGTAAAGGGTAAACTTAGGCTATGTGCCTAATTTGGAGACCCAGAAGTTGAAGGGGGCAGACCCGTCACTCAGTACATGTAGGAGTGTGCACACATACTGCTCCACCATGTTGCTGAAATGCTGCCTCCTGTTAAGACGTTCGAAATCAGCTGGTGGTTCTGTTTGTTGTGGCGTGCTGACAAAGCTTTTCCACATTTTGGCCATGCTAACCCTGCCTTCTGAGGTTCTGGTGGTGCCCCAGCTGCGTTGGCGACCTCTTTCTCCTCCTTTGCCTTCGCCTTGTGCTTCCACTGTGCCCCCGCTGTCAGGTGGGAATGCCACAAGCAGCGCGTCTATCAGCATGCGCTTGTACTCGTGCATCTTACGATCACGCTCCAGTTAAGGGAATTAAGGACGGTACGTTGTCCTTGTAACGGGGATCCAGCAGCGTGGCCACCCAGTAATCAGCACAAGTTAGAATGTGGGCAACTAGGCGGTCGTTTCGGAGACACTGCAGCATGTAATTTCTCATGTGTGCCAGGCTGACCAGAGGCAATGACAATCTGTCCTCTGTGGGAGGTGTATCGTCTGTGTCCTCTGTATCCCCCCAACCACGCACCAGTGATGGCCATGAGCTGGTTTGGGTGCCACCCTGCTGTGAACACGGTTCCTCCACCTCCATCTCCTCATCCTCCACCTCATCATCCTCCAGAACTGTGCCCTGGCTGGACAATTGTGTACCTGGCGTATGTGGGTGCAGGAACCCACCCTCTGAGCCACTTGTGAATGACTGGCCTGAAACCCTTGGAAATGATCCCTCCTCCTCCTTCTTCTGTGCCACATCCTCTTCCATTATCGCCCGAAGAGTTTTTTAAAGGAGGCATAGAAGTGGGACAGTAACGCTGAGAACGACGTCATCGGCCCTGGGCATGTTGGTGGAGTACTCGAAACAGCGCAACAAGGAACACAGGTCTCACATGGATGCCCACTCATTCGTGGTGAAGTGGTGCTGTTACGCAGAGTGACTCCCCGTGCGTGCTGCAGCTGAATCTCCACTATCGCCTGCTGCTGCTAACAAGTCTGGCCAGCATGTGCAAGGTAGAGTTCCACCTTGTGGGCACGTCGCATATGAAGCGGTGAGCGGGAAGGCCGAAGTTATGCTGCAGCACTGACAGGCGAGCAGGGTGAGAACGCCGAAAGCGCGCACAGACGGCTCGCACTGTCTGCAGCAGCTCTGACATATTTGGGTAATTTTTAAGGAATTTCTGCACCACCAAATTCAGCACATGCGCCAGGCAAGGGAAGAGCGTCAAACCGGCTAGGCCCAGAGCTGCTACGAGATTTTGCCCATTATCGCACACCACCAGGCCGGGTTTGAGGCTCACTGGCACCAACCACTTATCTGTCTGTTGTTCAAGGCCCGTCCACAGCTCCTGCACGGTGTGGGGTTGTCCCCCAAATAGATAAGTTTCAAAACTGCCTGCTGTCGTTTATCCCTGGCTGTGCTGAAGTTGGTGGTGAAGGTGTTACGCTGACCGGATGAGGAGGCGGTAGAGGATGAGGAAGCGGAGTAGGAAGAGAAAGCAACAGGAGGCAAAGAGAAGCGTCCTGCAATACTCGCTGGTGGAAGGACATGCGCAAAACTGCTATCCGCCTCAGGCTCAGCCGCCACTGCATTTACCCATTGTGCTGTTAGGGAGATATAACATCCCTGACCGTGCTTACTGGTCCGCGTATCTGTAGTTAGGTGGACCTTGCCACAGATGGCGTTGCTCAGTGCACACCTGATTTTGTCCCCCACTTGGTTGTGCAGGGAAGGGATGGCTCGCCTGAAAAAGTAATGGCGGCTGGGCACGACGTACTGTGGGACAGCCACTGCCATAAGGCTTTTAAATCTCTCAGTTTCCACCAGACGGAATAACAGCATTTCAAAGGCCAGTAATTTTGAAATGCTGGAATTCCGGGCCAGGGATCGCGAGTGGGTAGGGTGGTACTTCCTCTTCCTCTCCAGTGTTTGGGAGATAGAGAGCTGAACGCTTCCATAGGACATTGTGGAGATGCTTGGTGACTAAGGTGGTGGTGTTGCTGGCAGATCCTCTGTTTGCGAGGTGGCAGGTGCCACTGTCACTCCAGAGGTGGATGAAGAGGCCGAGACTGCAGCAGAAGAGGAAGCAGGAGGAGCCAGAGACCTTTCTTGGTTTTTGAGGTGTCTACTCCACTGCAGCTCGTGCTTTGCACTTAGATGCCTGGTCATGCAGGTTGTGCTCAGGTTGAGAACGTTCATGCCTCGCTTCAGGCTCTGATTGCACAGCGTGCAAACCATTCATGTCTTAACATCAGCACATTATGTAAAAAACTGCCACGCCAGGGAATGCCTTAGAGCTGGCTTTGGTGTGCTCGGTCCCTTGTTGCATTGGGCAGTAGCAGGCTTAATGTCTAGGGGACGGCCGCTCTGCTTTTGCACCCTGCTCCCTCTTTTGCTGTGCTGGTGGCTCTGTGCGACCACCGCCTCTTCCTCTGAACTACACAGGTCACTCGCATGACCGTGATTCCATGTGGGGTCGAGGACCTCATCGTCCTCCACATCATCTTCCACCCAGTCTTCACCCCTGCCCTCCTTGTCGGTCTGCACACTTTCGAAAGCCACAGCAGTTGGCACCTGTGTTTCGTCATCATCCGAGACATGCTGCGATGGTCCTCCCATGTACTCATCTTGAAACATAAGTAGTTGGGCATCGGTGCACTCAATCTCTTCCACTTCTGGGGCAGGGCTATGTGGATGGCCCTGGGAAACTCTGCTAGCAGAGTCATCAAAAAGCAGAAGAGACTGCTGCATGACTTGAGGCTCAGACTGCTTGGATGATTTGCAAGGGTGTGAGGTGAAAGACTGATGGCCGTAGGCTGCAGGTGCCAACTCTGATCTTTCAGCAGGAGACTGGGTGGGAGACAATGTGAAGGAACTGGAGGCACTGTCAGCAACCCAATCTACTATCGCCTGTACTTGTTCTGTCCTCACCATTCGTAGAGCTGCATTAGGCCCGATTAAATAACGCTGAAGGCTCTGTCGCCTACTCGGACCTGAAGAAGGTGTTTCACTCGTGCGTGTAGCTGGCACAGATTGACCACTTCCTCTCCCTGTAACAGGAGCTCCACTAGCAGCACCTTGACCGGGGCCACGTCCCTTATTTGACGCTCTCCTCATTCTCCACAAATTTAAGATCTTGCCCAAAATGGGTGTTTTTTTAATAACAGAATATAACAGCAGTATCTAACGCTTGTATTTTACTGTGACAAATGCAGCAAAGGCCGCAAATATAGTATCTTGACCAAAATTTTAACCCAGAATATTATGGCAGTATTTCAAGCTTATATTTCACACAGACAAATGCAACAAAGGCCCTAGATGTAGGTTATTGTCAAAAATGGGTGTTTTTTAAAACCAGAATATTATTGCAGTATTTTAAGCTTGTATTTCACTCTGACAGATGCAGCAAAGACCCCAGATGAAGGGTATTGCCAAAAATGGGACCTTTTTTTAAACCCAGAATATTATTGCAGTATTTAACGCTTGTATTTAACACTGACAGATGCAGCAAAGACCGCAAATTTAGTATTTTGACCAAAATGTTTTTTTTTTTTCAATAACAGAATATTATGGCAGTATTTCAAGCTTGTATTTCACACTGACAAATGCTGCAAAGGCCCCAGGGGTAGGGTATTGCCAAACTGGGTATTTTTTTAAATCCAGAATATTATTGCAGTATATCAAGCTTGTATTTCACACTGACAGATGCAGCAAAGGCCGCAAATTTAGTATTTTGCCCAAAATGGGTGTTTTTTTAATAACAGAATATAACAGCAGTATCTAACGCTTGTATTTCACACTGACAGATGCAGCAAAGGCCGCAAATTTAGTATTTTGCCCAAAATGGGTGTTTTTTTTAATAACAGAATATTATTGCCGTATTTCAAGCTTGTATTTCACACTGACAAAAGGCCCCAGATGTAGGGTATTGCCAAAAATGGGTCTTTTTTGAAACCCAGAATAATATTGCAGTATTTAACGCTTGTATTTCACACTGACAGATGCAGCAAAGACCGCAAATTTAGTATTTTGACCAAAATGTGTTTTTTTTTCAATAACAGTATATTATGGCAGTATTTCAACCTTGTATTTCACACTGACAGATGCAGCAAAGGCCCCAGATGTAGAGTATTGCCCAAAATGGGTGTTTTTTAAATAACACCCATATAACATCAGTATCTAACGCTTGCATTTCACACTGACAGATGCAGCAAAGGCCGCAAATTTAGTATTTTGCCCAAAATGGGTGATTTTTTCATAACAGAATATTATTGCAGCATTTCAAGCTTGTATTTCACACTGAAAAATGCAGCAATGGCCCCAGATGTAGGGTATTGCCAAAAATGGGTGTTTTTTTAAACCCAAAATATTATAGTATTTCAAGCTTGAATTTCACACTGACAAATGCAGCAAAGGCCCCAGTTGTAGGGTATTGCCAAAAATGGGTGTTTTTTTAAATCCAGAATATTATTGTAGTATTTCAAGCTTGTATTTCACACTGACAAATGTAGCAAAGGCCCCAGATGTAGGGTATTGCCAAAAATGGGTGTTTTATTAAACCCAGAATCAAATTGCAGTATTTCAAGCTTGTATTTCACACTGACAGATTCAGCAATGGCCGCAAATTTAGTATTTTGCCCAAAATGGGTGTTTTTTTAAATAACTGAATATTATGGCAGTATTTAATGCTTGTATTTCACACTGACAAATACAAATGCAGCAAAGGCCCCAGATTTAGGGTATTGCCCAAAATAGGTGTTTTTTTATTAACAGAATATAACAGCAGTATCTAACGCTTGTATTGAATGCAGAAAAGCCCACAAATATAGTATCTTGCCCAAAATGGGTGTTTTTTTTTAATAACAGAATATAACAGCAGTATCTAACGCTTGTATTTCACACTGACAGATGCAGCAAAGGCCCCAGATTTAGGGTATTGCCCAAAATGGGTGTTTTTTTAATAACAGAATATAACAGCAGTATCTAACGCTTGTATTAAATGCAGCAAAGCTCACAAATATAGTATCTTGCCCAAAATGGGTGTTTTTTTAATAACAGAATATAACAGCAGTATCTAACGCTTGTATTTCACACTGACAGATGCAGCAAAGGCCCCAGATTAGGACACAGATGCCATGCGTTTAACCCTTCCATGCCGCGGTCCGTAGGGGCCGCTGTATGGAAAAGGTTAAGAGGGAGCTCCCTCCCTCTCCGATCGGGGGCTGCTGTGCCTTTTCAGCCCCCGATGGGAAAGGGAGGGGGCCCCCCTCCCTCCCCATCACCCACTGCTCTGTTGTGGCAGCGAGTGATGGGTACCATGGCAACCGGACGCCTTCACAGGAGTCCGGCTGTCCATGGTAGTGATCAGAGGCTGTCTATGGTGCTGATTAGACTTCTGTTAAAGACATAAGTCTAATCAGACTTTGTAAAGTGAAAATACAGTACAGTACACTATATAGTGTACTGTACTGTATTATACAGACATCAGACACACTGGATCTTCAACAACCAAGTGGGTCTGGGTCAAAAAAAAGTTAAAAAAAAGTGAAATAAAAGTAAAAATCAAAAAACACATTTATCACTGATTGAAAATGAAAAAAATAAAATTCCCTACACATGTTTGATATCACCGCGTCCATAACGACCTGATCTATAAAACGGTCATGTTACTTTACCCGAACGGTGAACGCCATAAAAATAAAAAATAAAAAACTATGATGAAATAGAAATTTTGCCGACCTTACTTCCAAAAAAAGGTAATAAAAGTGATCAAAAAAGTCTTATGTACGCCAAAATAGTACCAATCAAACCGTCACCTCATCCCGCAAAAAATGAGACCCTACCTTAGATAATCGCCCAAAAACTGAAAAAAATATGGCTCTCAGAAAATAGAGACACTAAAACATGATTTTTTAGTTTTTGTTTCAAAAATGAAATCATTGTTTAAAACCTACATAAATAAAAAAAAGCATACATATTAGGTATCGCCGCATCCGTAATAACCTGTTCTATAAAAATATCACATTATCTAACCCCTCAGGTGAATACTATTAAAAAAATAAAATAAAAAACGGTGTAAAAAAAGCTATTTATTGTCACCTTACATCACAAACAGTGTAATAGCAAGCGATCAAAAAGTCACACGCACCCCAAAATAGTGTCAATAAAACCATCATCTCATCCCGCAAAAATCATACCCTAGCCAAGATATTTGCCCAAAAACTGAAAAAACTATGGCTCTCAGACTATTATAGCAGTATTTCAAGCTTGTATTTCACACTGACAAATGCAGCAAAGGCCCCAGATGTAGGGTATTGCCAAAAATGTGTGTTTTTTAAACCCAGAATCAAATTGCAGTCTTTCAAGCTTGTATTTCACAATGACAGATGCAGCAAAGGCTGCAAATTTTGTATTTTGCCCAAAATGGGTGTTTTTTTAATAGCAGAATATAACAGCAGTATCTAACTCTTGTATTTAACACTGACAGATGCAGCAAAGGCCGCAGATGTAGTATTTTGCCCAAAATGGGTGTTTTTTTAAATAACAGAATATTATGGCAATATTTCAAGCTTGTATTTCACACTGACAAATGTAGCAAAGGCCCCATTTGTAGGGTATTGCCATAAATTGGTGTTTTTTTAAACCCAGAATATAATTGCAGTATTTCAAGCTTGTATTTCACACTGACAGATGCAGCAAAGGCCGCACATTTAGTATTTTGCCCAAAATGGGTATTTTTTTAAATAACAGAAAATTATGGCAGTATTTCAAGCTTGTATTTCACACTGACAAATGCTGCAAAGCTCCAGATGTAGGTTATTGCCAAAAATTTGTGTTTTTTTTAAACCCAGAATATTATTGCAGTATTTCAAGCTTGTATTTCACACTGACAGATGCAGCAAACGCCGCAAACTTAGTATTTTGCCAAAAATGGGTGTTTTTTAATAACAGAATATAACAGCAGTATCTAACGCTTGTATTTCACACTGACAAATGCATCAAAGGCCCCAGATGTAGGGTATGGCCAAAAAATTTGTGTTTTTTTAAACCCAGAATATTATTGCAGTATTTAATGCTTGTATTTCACACTGACAGATGCATCAAAGGCCGGAAATGTAGTATTTTGACCAACATATATATTTTTTCAATAACAGAATATTATGGCAGTATTTCAAGCTTGTATTTCACACTGACAAATGCTGCAAAGGCCCCAGATGTAGGGTATTGCCAAACTGGGTATTTTTTTAAACCCAGAATATTATTGCAGTATTTCAACCTTGTATTTCACACTGACAGATGCAGCAAAGGCTGCAAATATAGTATCTTGCCCAAAATGGGTGATTTTTTAATAACAGAATATAACATCAGTATCTAACACTTGCATTTCACACTGAAAAATGCAGCAAAGGCCCCAGATGTAGGGTATTGCCAAAAATGAGTGTTTTTTTAAACCAAGAATATAATTGCAGTATTTCAAGCTTGTATTTTACACTAATAGATTCAGCAAAGGCCGCAAATTTAGTATTTTGCCCAAAATTTGAGTTTTTTTAATAGCAGAATATAACAGCAGTATCTAACGCTTGTATTTCACACTGACAGATGAAGCAAAGGCCGCAAATTTAGTATTTTGGCCAAAATGGGTGTTTTTTTAAATAACAGAATATTATTCTAGTATTTCAAGCTTGTATTTTACACTGTCAAATATTGCAAAGTCCCCAGATATAGTATTTTGCTCAAAATGGGTGTTTTTTTAAATAACAGAATATTATTCTAGTATTTTAAGCTTGTATTTCACACTGACAAATGCTGCAAACGCCCCAGATGTAGGTTATTGCCAAAACTGGGAGTTTTTTTTAAACCCAGAATATTAGTGCAGTATTTAAAGTTTGTATTTGACTGTCACAAAGGCACCTATGCTGTGCTGGTGCACTAAACTTGCATAAAATGGCCGCAGATGCCCACCTAACCAACGGATAAAAGTTTGGTTTCTGTGTCACTGGGCTCAGGGCAGGGTAAAAAAATTGTGCACTGCACCCACAAAACAAAATCTATGTAGATCGCTGAGTTAACAAACACTTCTGATAAAATTTCCTTTCCTATTCTCTCCCTCACAGCAGCAGCATCCTATCCCTACACTAATAAGAGCAGAGTGACGTGCAGAGCTACGTGACTCCAGCTTATATAGAGCCTGGGTCACATGCTGCACTGGCCATTCACAGCCATGCCATTAGTAGGCATGGCTGTGATGGCTTCTCAGGTCACAGAGTTAAACGCTTGTTGATTGGCTGCTCTGCATCCTTTCAAAAAGCGCCATTAACTTGCCAAACACCGAATCCGAACTTTTACTGAAAAGTTCGGGTTCGCGTCCGGGGTACAAAAATCCTAAAGTTCAGGTTCGCTCAACCCTAATGAGCAGCTGTACAAACCTCTCTGCTAGTTTTTCTACAATGTATCAGTCTTGAATCCAGGCTGTTTAGCTGGCAGAGCATTGTCTAGACTTGATACATTCACAGTTAGGGAGAACAGGACTAGCTACAGTCACAGTCATTGCAATTAAAGGGGTTGTCCAAAGTCTAACAGATGTGCCACAACACCCGGGCTTCTCATATAGATCATACTTACCCTGCTCCCGGCAGCCGCGTCACTCCTGATCCCCATATGGCAACCACTGCATCTACCCATTGCACGGATCAAAACATCCAGCAACAGGGAGGGGGGGGGGGTGCAACCAAAAGTAAGCCACGACGTGAACAAGTCTAGGGAAGCTCATCTCCATCGCAGCCTGCTATTGGCTGCTCCCTCCGTCGTCAGATGTTTTGATCCGCGCAACAGGGAGATTCTTCGGCGGCCATGCGGGGATAAGGACCAACATGGGTGCCGGTGAGCGGGGTAAATATTTTTCAAAACCTTTTTTATTGAGGAATATATTTCACTTGAATATATCATTTGTATTGCATGTCTCGATAAAAGAGCAACAAAGATCAGAGATACAATAGTGATCTTTCAAATGACAGAGATATTGTGTTATCATTTACATTAAGGAGGATAAACACTGGGTGAGATATGGGTGTGTGTGTGTGGGGGGGGGTTGCAGCAGGTTTAGTCATCAAGTCTGGAATATATACCAATTGGAGACATCAGTATACTATAGACATATGCTTAGTATTAGTGAGTTATATTTATTTTTCGAAGCCTCTAAATGTCACACAAGGGTACCAGGTCTTCTGAAAAGCAGTAGTAGATCTAGTTACCCAACCAGCTATCTGTTCCATTCTATATATTTCATCGCATTTATTATACCACATAGCCATTGTAGGAGGTGAGTCGCATCTCCATTTAGAAGCGATAAGTATCCTAGCTAAGGCTAGTAAGGAAGTTATCAATTTCTTTGCATGTCTAGGGAGTGGTATCAGATCCAACAGGTTAAGTAGGCATAGTTCTGGTGTTGGTTGAACTTTGGCTCTACAAATCTCACTTATTGAACAGCATATAATCTTCCAAAAGGAGGCTATATAACTACATTGCCACCATATGTGTATAAATGTACCGGATTCCTGTTTACAATGCCAACATAGGTGACTGACATCTGGGTATATTTTGTGTAAGACCTTCGAGGTGTAATACCATCGCGTGAGTATCTTATAATAGTTCTCCTGTAGGCGGACGCAAGTGGAGACCTTTGGAGTAAGTGCCAGACACTTGTTGAGGGAAGTTTGTGTCAGTATATAGTGTAGGTCACTTTCCCATTTTGTCATAAATAGAGTTGAGCGAACACCCGGATGTTCGGGTTCGAGAAGTTCGGCCGAACTTTCCGGAAATGTTCGGGTTCGGGATCCGAACCCGACCCGAACTTCGTCCCGAACCCCATTAAAGTCAATGGGGACCCGAACTTTTCGGCACTAAAAAGGCTGTAAAACAGCCCAGGAAAGAGCTAGAGGGCTGCAAAAGGCAGCAACATGTAGGTAAAACCCCTGCAAACAAATGTAGATAGGGAAATGAATTAAAATAAAAATAAAAAAAATAAAAATTAACCAATATCAATTGGACAGAGGTCCCATAGCAGAGAATCTGGCTTCACGTCAGCAGAGGATCAGTCTCTTCATGCCATAGCAGAGAATCTGGCTTCATGTCAGCAGAGAATCAGTCTTCATGTCATAGCAGAGAATCAGGCTTCACGTCACCCACCACTGGAACAGGCCACTGTCACATATTTAGGCCCCGGCACCCAGACAGAGGAGAGAGGTCCCGTAACAGAGAATCTGGCTTCATGTCAGCACAGAATCAGTCTTCATGTCATAGCAGAGAATCAGGCTTCACGTCACCCACCACTGGAGCAGGCCACTGTCACATATTTAGGCCCCGGCACCCAGACAGAGGAGAGAGGTCCCGTAACAAAGAATCTGGCTTCATGTCAGCACAGAATCAGTCTTCATGTCATAGCAGAGAATCAGGCTTCACGTCACCCACCCCTGGAACAGGCCACTGTCACATATTTAGGCCCCGGCACCCAGGCAGAGGAGAGAGGTCCCGTAACAGAGAATCTGGCTTCATGTCAGCACAGAATCAGTCTTCATGTCATAGCAGAGAATCAGGCTTCACGTCACCCACCACTGGAACAGGCCACTGTCACATATTTAGGCCCCGGCACCCAGACAGAGGAGAGGTTCATTCAACTTTGGGTTGCCCCGCAATATAATGGTAAAATGAAAATAAAAATAGGATTGAATGAGGAAGTGCCCTGGAGTAGAATAATATATTGTTAAGGGGAGGTAGTTAATGTCTAATCTGCACAAGGGATGGACAGGTCCTGAGGGATCCATGCCTGGTTCATTTTTATGAACGTCAGCTTGTCCACATTGGCTGTAGTCAGGCGGCTGCGTTTGTCTGTAATGACGCCCCCTGCCGTGCTGAATACACGTTCAGACAAAACGCTGGCCGCCGGGCAGGCCAGCACCTCCAAGGCATAAAAGGCTAGCTCTGGCCACGTGGACAATTTGGAGACCCAGAAGTTGAATGGGGCTAAACCATCAGTCAGTACGTGGAGGGGTGTGCACAGGTACTGTTCCACCATGTTATTGAAATGTTGCCTCCTGCTAACACGTTCCGTATCAGGTGGTGGTGCAGTTAGCTGTGGCGTGGTGACAAAACTTTTCCACATCTCTGCCATGCTAACCCTGCCCTCAGAGGAGCTGGCCATGACACAGCTGCGTTGGCGACCTCTTGCTCCTCCTCTGCCTTCGCCTTGGGCTTCCACTGGTTCCCCTGTGACATTTGGGAATGCTCTCAGTAGCATGTCTACCAACGTGCGCTTGTACTCGCGCATCTTCCTATCACGCTCCAGTGTAGGAAGTAAGGTGGGCACATTGTCTTTGTACCGGGGATCCAGCAGGGTGGCAACCCAGTAGTCCACCACACGTTAAAATGTGGGAAAATCTGCTGTCGTTGCGCAGGCACTTCAGCATGTAGTCGCTCATGTGTGCCAGGCTGCCCAGAGGTAAGGACAAACTTTCCTCTGTGGGAGGCGTATCGTCATCGTCCTGTGTTTCCCCCCAGCCACGCACCAGTGATGGGCCCGAGCTACTTTGGGTGCCACCCCGCTGTGAACATGCTTCATCCTCATCCTCCTCCACCTCCTCCTCTTCCTCGTCCTCCTCGTCCTCCAGTAGTGGGCCCTGTCTGGCCACATTTGTACCTGGCCTCTGCTGTTGCAAAAAACCTCCCTCTGAGTTACTTCGAAGAGACGGGCCTGAAAGTGCTAAAAATGACCCCTCTTCCTCCTCTTCCTCCTGGGCCACCTCCTCTTCCATCATCGCCCTAAGTGTTTTCTCAAGGAGACATAGAAGTGGTATTGTAACGCTGATAACGGCGTCATCGCCACTGGCCATGTTGGTGGAGTACTCGAAACAGCGCAACAGGGCACACAGGTCTCGCATGGAGGCCCAGTCATTGGTGGTGAAGTGGTGCTGTTCCGCAGTGCGACTGACCCGTGCATGCTGCAGCTGAAACTCCACTATGGCCTGCTGCTGCTCGCACAGTCTGTCCAGCATGTGCAAGGTGGAGATCCACCTGGTGGGCACGTCGCATATGAGGCGGTGAGCGGGAAGGCCGAAGTTACGCTGTAGCACAGACAGGCGAGCAGCGGCAGGGTGTGAATGCCGGAAGCGCGCACAGACGGCCCGCACTTTATGCAGCAGCTCTGACATGTCGGGGTAGTTGCGAATGAACTTCTGCTCCTCCAAATTCAGCACATGCGCCAGGCAAGGGATGTGCGTCAAACCGGCTAGTCCCAGAGCTGCAACGAGATTTCGCCCATTATCGCACACCACCAAGCCGGGCTTGAGGCTCACCGGCAGCAACCACTCGTCGGTCTGTTGTTCTATACCCCGCCACAACTCCTGTGTGGGGCCTGTCCCCCAAACATATGAGTTTCAGAACGGCCTGCTGACGTTTACCCCGGGCTGTGCTGAAGTTGGTGGTGAAGGTGTGTGGCTGACTGGATGAGCAGGTGGAAGAAGAGGAGGAGGAAGCTGAGTAGGAGGAGACAGGAGGCAAAGAATGTTGCCCTGCGATCCTTTGCGGCGGAGGGACGTGCGCCAAACAGCTCTCCGCCTGGGGCCCAGCCGCCACTACATTTACCCAGTGTGCAGTTAGGGAGATATAGCGTCCCTGGCCGTGCTTACTGGTCCACGTATCTGTGGTTAGGTGGACCTTGCCACAGATGGTGTTGTGCAGTGCACACTTGATTTTATCGGATACTTGGTTGTGCAGGGAAGGCACGGCTCTCTTGGAGAAGTAGTGCCGGCTGGGAACAACATACTGTGGGACAGCAAGCGACATGAGCTGTTTGAAGCTGTCTGTCTCCACCAGCCTAAATGACAGCATTTCATAGGCCAGTAGTTTAGAAATCCTGGCATTGAGGGCCAGGGATCGAGGGTGGCTACGTGGGAATTTACGCTTTCTCTCAAATGTTTGTGAGATGGAGAGCTGAACGCTGCCGTGTGACATGGTTGAGATGCTTGGGGACCCAGGTGGTGGTGTTGGTGGTACATCCCATGTTTGCTGGGCGGCAGGTGCCAACGTTCCTCCAGAGGCGGAGGAAGAGGCTGAGGCGGCGGCAGCAGCAGAAGAGGCCGAGGCGGCAGCAGCAGAAGAGGTAGCAGGGGGAGCCTGAGTGACTTCCTTGTTTTTAAGGTCTTTACTCTACTGCAGTTCATGCTTTGCATGCAGGTGCCTGGTCATGCAGGTTGTGCTAAGGTACAGAACGTTAATGCCTTACTTCAGGCTCTGATGGCACAGCGTGCAAACCACTCGTGTCTTGTCGTCAGCACATTGTTTGAAAAAGTGCCATGCCAGGGAACTCATTAAAGCTGCCTTTGGGGTGCTCGGTCCCAGATGGCGGCGGTCAGGAGCAGGCGGAGTCACTTGGCGGCGGGTGTTCTGATTTTGCCCACTGCTCCCTCTTTGTCTTTTGCTACGCTGTTGGCTCGGTCTCACCACTGCCTCTTCCTCCGAACTGTGAAAGTCAGTGGCACGACCTTCATTCCATGTGGGGTCTAGGACCTCATCGTCCCCTGCATCGTCTTCCACCCAGTCTTGATCCCTGACCTCCTGTTCAGTCTGCACACTGCAGAAAGACGCAGCAGTTGGCACCTGTGTTTCGTCATCATCAGAGACGTGCTGAGGTGGTATTCCCATGTCCTCATCATCAGGAAACATAAGTGGTTATTGGATGGCTAGGTGGATGCCCTTGGGAAACCCTGGCAGCAGAGTCTTCAAACAGCATAAGAGACTGCTGCATAACTTGAGGCTCAGACAGTTTCCCTGATATGCATGGGGGTGATGTGACAGACTGATGGGCTTGGTTTTCATGCGCCATCTGTGCGCTTTCTGCAGAAGACTGGGTGGGAGATAATGTGATAATGTCGGCCACCCAATTGACTAATGCCTGTACCTGTCAGGCCTTACCATCCTTAGAACAGCATTGGGCCCCACCAAATATCCCTGTAAATTCTTGCGGCTACTGGGACCTGAGGTAGTTGGTACACTAGGACGTGTGGCTGTGGCAGAACGGCCACGTCCTCTCCCAGCACCAGAGGGTCCACTAACACCACCACGACCATGTCCACATCCGCGTCCGCGTCCCTTACTAGATGTTTTCCTCATTGTTACCGTTCACCACAATAAGAAAAATATTATTCGGGCCAATGTATTGAATTAAAATTCAGGCCTTTTTTTACAGGCACCTACACTGTCTGGCTATCTATTTAGGTACCGTATTACACTAATACAGGCACACCAGTAATGACAGATTTAGCTGAATATAAATGTGAGGCCTATTTTTTAGGCGCTGTGTGACAGGTATAAGTTTAATCATAGAATTAGACTTGTATCTGCACTGTAGCGTGTGTGTTAAGTTTTTCAGAATGACCCTATCAGCACCTTGAATCTAATATACCCTTTTAGGGATAGATTTAAAGTAGGCCTGATACAGCAGAAACCACAATTATTTTTTAGAATGGAAAATTTGGGAATTATTTTTCAACCCAGAACAAAAACTGTGCTTTCACGGTCACTAAAAATAACTTGACCAGCTAAAACAGTACTGATTTGGAGGAATATAAATGTCAGGCCTATTTTTTAGGCACTGGGTGACAGGCTCAACTTGCCCCTGATGTAGTATATGGCTAAAAAATAACCACACTATTGATGGTTAAATGCACTTGGGTGACACAGGCTCAGCCTGCACCTGATGTAGTATATGGCCAAAAAATAACCACACTGTTGATGGTTAAATGCACTTGGGTGACACAGGCTCAACCTGCACCTGATGTAGGATATAGCAAAAA
The DNA here is from genome assembly GCF_905171765.1 of Bufo bufo. NCBI lineage: Eukaryota > Metazoa > Chordata > Amphibia > Anura > Bufonidae > Bufo > Bufo bufo. The sequence continues at coordinate 38,143,729 of NC_053392.1, read as the reverse complement.
ATAACCACACTATTGATGGTTAAATGTACTTGGTGGCAGCTTGTGCTGGCGCACCACAAGCCACAAAATGGCCGCCGATCACCCCAGAAAAAAGTGATATAAAAACGCTCTGGGCAGCCTAAAAAAAGTGAGCAATTGAATAGCAGCAGTTCAATGATCCACAGCTGTAGATCGATCACTGAATGAAGTCTTTTGGAGGAGTTAATCTGCCTAATCTCGCCCTAACGTCGCAGCTGCAACCTCTCTCTACGCTTGTATCAGCAGAGTGACGTGCAGTGCTACGTGACCCAAGCTTTTATAGAGGCTGGGTCACATGTTGCACTGGCCAATCACAGCCATGCCAATAGTAGGCAAGGCTGTGATGGCCTCTTGGCGCTAGTAGTATGATGCTTATTGATTGGCTGCCTTGCAGCCTTTAAAAAAGCGCCAAGAAAGCGCCGAACACCGAACCCGAACCCGGACTTTTACGAAAATGTTCGGGTCCGTGTCACGGACACCCCAAAATTTGGTACGAACCCGAACTATACAGTTCAGGTTCGCTCATCCCTAATATCAAATGTTCTTAAGATTTTAGAGTTGTTTATCTAAAATCTGAACATTCTGTGATCACAGAAGTTCCTATTCCCTCCATTCGAAGAGGCCGTTGAGGTTGTGGAAGTAGAGGAGGAAGAGGTGGAGGAGGAGGCCGGACCCTCCCAGCCTATTGAGCCACCCCCACCAGGTGTGGGAGAAGAGAAGGAGGTGGAAAGTGCTGTACCCTCCAGCACCACCCCATCTCAGGAGTCGGAGGAAGAGGAGGTGATCACCAGCCCCTGCCAGGAGGGTAAATATGCGCACATAGCAATATGATTATGTATCCATAAACATTAAAAGGGCCAACAATGAGGCGACAACATACACTATAGTAATACAAAAAAAGAACACTGGACAATAACTCTTTAATCTACATTAAAACCATTAATTTAACAAATAAATAATATTAAACTCAATAGAACTATCACTAACTAACAAACAAAATAAAATTATACTGTACTGAAATATCACTAACTAATAAACTATATAATGATCATAAAGATCACTAACTAACGTATTGAGATTTAAATCGTCAATATGTATAAAGACTTTAACCTCTTGCCGCTACGCTAACGCCGAAAGGCGTCATCGCGGCGCGCTCCCTCAGGCTACGCTAACGCCGATTGGCGTCATCTCGCGTGAGCCGAGACTTCCTGTAAACGCGCGCACACAGGCGCGCGCGCTCACAGGAACGGAAGGTAAGAGAGTTGATCTCCAGCCTGCCAGCGGCGATCGTTCGCTGGCAGGCTGGAGATGTGAATTTTTTAACCCCTAACAGGTATATTAGACGCTGTTTTGATAACAGCGTCTAATATACCTGCTACCTGGTCCTCTGGTGGTCCCATTTGTTTGGATCGACCACCAGAGGACACTGGTAGCTCAGTAAAGTAGCACCAAGCACCACTACACTACACTACACCCCCCCCCGTCACTTATTAACCCCTTATTAGCCCCTGATCACCCCATATAGACTCCCTGATCACCCCCCTGTCATTGATTACCCCCCTGTCATTGATCACACCCCTGTAAAGCTCCATTCAGATGTCCGCATGATTTTTACGGATCCACTGATAGATGGATCGGATCCGCAAAACGCAAACGGACGTCTGAATGGAGCCTTACAGGGGCGTGATCAATGACTGTGGTGATCACCCCATATAGACTCCCTGATCACCCCATATAGACTCCCTGATCACCCCCCTGTCATTGATTACCCCCCTGTCTTTGATCACCCCCTGTAAAGCTCCATTCAGACGTCCGCATGATTTTTACGGATCCACTGATAGATGGATCGGATCCGCAAAACGCATACGGACGTCTGAATGGAGCCTTACAGGGGCGTGATCAATGACTGTGGTGATCACCCCATATAGACTCGCTGATCACCCCCCTGTCATTGATTACCCCCCTGTCATTGATAACCCCCTGTAAAGCTCCATTCAGACGTCCGCATAATTTTTACGGATCCACTGATAGATGGATCGGATCCGCAAAACGCATACGGACGTCTGAATTGAGCCTTACAGGGGCGTGATCAATGACTGTGGTGATCACCCCATATAGACTCCCTTATCACCCCCCTGTCATTGATTACCCCCCTGTCATTGATCACCCCCCTGTAAAGCTCCATTCAGACGTCCGCATGATTTTTACGGATCCACTGATAGATGGATCAGATCCGCAAAACACATACAGGCGTCTCCCTGGAGCCTTCCAGGGGGGGTGATCACCCCATATAGACTCCCTGATCACCCCCCTGTCATTGATCACCCCCCCTGTCATTGATCACCCCCCCTGTCAGGCTGCATTCAGATGTCCGTATGATTTTTACGGATCCACGGATACATGGATCGGATCCGCAAAACACATACGGACATCTGAATGGAGCCTTATAGGGGGGTGATCAATGACAGGGGGGTGATCACCCCATATAGACTCCCTGATCACCCCCCCTGTCATTGATCACCCCCCTGTCATTGATCACCCCCCTGTCATTGATTACCCCCCTGTCATTGATCACACCCCTGTAAAGCTCCATTCAGACGTCCGCATGATTTTTACGGATCCACTGATAGATGGATCGGATCCGCAAAACGCATACGGACGTCTGAATGGAGCCTTACAGGGGCGTGATCAATGACTGTGGTGATCACCCCATATAGACTCCCTGATCACCCCCTGTCATTGATAACCCCCTGTAAAGCTCCATTCAGACGTCCGCATGATTTTTACGGATCCACTGATAGATGGATGGGATCCGCAAAACACATACAGGCGTCTCCCTGGATCCTTCCAGGGGGGGTGATCACCCCATATAGACTCCCTGATCACCCCCCTGTCATTGATCAACCCCCCTGTCATTGATCACCCCCCCTGTCAGGCTGCATTCAGATGTCCGTATGATTTTTACGGATCCACGTATACATGGATCGGATCCGCAAAACACATACGGACATCTGAATGGAGCCTTATAGGGGGGTGATCAATGACAGGGGGGTGATCACCCCATATAGACTCCCTGATCACCCCCCCTGTCATTGATCACCCCCCTGTCATTGATCACCCCCCTGTCATTGATCACCCCTCTGTAAGGCTCCATTCAGACATTTTTTTGGCCCAAGTTAGCGGAAATTAGGATTTTACAGGTCATTTACCTACTTACCACACATTAGGGCCCCTGGAAAATGCCAGGGCAGTATGATTTTTTTATTTTTATTTTTTTCCCTTACAAAGTCTCATATTCCCCTAACTTGTGACAAAAAATAAAAACTTCCATGAACTCACTATGCCCATCAGCGAATACCTTGGGGTGTCTTCTTTCCAAAATGGGGTCACTTGTGCGGTAGTTATACTGCCCTGGCATTCTAGGGGCCCAAATGTGTGGTAAGGAGTTTGAAATCAAATTCTGTAAAAAATGACCAGTGAAATCCGAAAGGTGCTCTTTGGAATATGGGCCCCTTTGCCCACCTAGGCTGCAAAAAAGTGTCACACATGTGGTATCTCCGTATTCAGGAGAAGTTGGGGAATGTGTTTTGGGGTGTCATTTTACATATACCCATGCTGGGTGAGAGAAATATCTTGGCAAAAGACAACTTTTCCCATTTTTTTTATACAAAGTTGGCATTTGACCAAGATATTTATCTCACCCAGCATGGGTATATGTAAAATGACACCCCAAAACACATTCCCCAACTTCTCCTGAATACGGAGATACCACATGTGTGACACTTTTTTGCAGCCTAGGTGGGCAAAGGGGCCCAAATTCCAAAGAGCACCTTTCGGATTTCACTAGCCATTTTTTACAGAATTTGATTTCAAACTCCTTACCACACATTTGGTCCCCTAGAATGCCAGGGCAGTATAACTACCCCACAAGTGACCCCATTTTGGAAAGAAGACACCCCAAGGTATTCCGTGAGGGGCATGGCGAGTTCCTAGAATTTTTTATTTTTTGTCACAAGTTAGTGGAATATGAGACTTTGTAAGAAAAAAAAAAAAATCATCATTTTCCGCTAACTTGTGACAAAAAATAAAAAGTTATATGAACTCACTATGCCCATCAGCGAATACTTTAGGGTGTCTACTTTCCGAAATGGGGTCATCTGTGCGGTGTTTGTACTGTCTGGCCATTGTAGAACCTCAGGAAACATGACAGGTGCTCAGAAAGTCAGAGCTGCTTCAAAAAGCGGAAATTCACATTTTTGTACCATAGTTTGTAAACGCTATAACTTTTACCCAAACCATTTTTTTTTTACCCAAACATTTTTTTTTATCAAAGACATGTAGAACAATAAATTTAGAGCAAAATTTATATATGGATGTCGTTTTTTTTGCAAAATTTTACAACTGAAAGTGAAAAATGTAATTTTTTTGCAAAAAAAATCGTTAAATTTCGATTAATAACAAAAAAAGTAAAAAATGTCAGCAGCAATGAAATACCACCAAATGAAAGCTCTATTAGTGAGAAGAAAAGGAGGTAAAATTCATTTGGGTGGTAAGTTGCATGACCGAGTAATAAACCGCTAAAGTTGTGGAGTGCCGATTTGTAAAAAAGGGCCTGGTCTTTAGGGGGGTATAAACCTGTGGTCCTTAAGTGGTTAAATAAAAAAAATTAAAAAAAAAGGTAAACAATAGACAAACAGACTTATTTTGTACCGCCGTGTACATATCGACCGTCTCTATAAAAATATCCTATGATCTAACCCCTCCGGTGAACACATTAAAAATAAAAAAATTAAACAATTAAAAGAAAATATTAATTTATTCAACCTAATATCACTACAAGTGCCACACCAAGCTATCAAAAAAGGCATATGCCCCCCAAAATAGTAACAATCGGTCAGCTCATTCTGCTAAAAATGAGACCCTACCATTAGACAATCGCCAAATAAAAACAATAATATGGCTCTCAAACTATGGAGACAGTAAAACATGAATTGTTTTTGGTTCAACAATGCTTTTATTGTGTAAAATAGAAATAACTAAAAAATAAGGAAAAATATTATGTCTGGCCGCACCTGTATCACAAAAAGGTGTAATAGCAAGCGATTATAAAGTCAGATGCACCACAAAATAAAGGTTTAAAAGTTTAATAAGAATTGCAAATAATGTTCATATTTGCAACTCTTGGAGTCATTGAAGGCCAAATTGGCCAAAATGCAAAAGGAGCTGCGCAATGATATGCGGGCCATTCAGGAGCGCTTGAAGGCCATGGAGGAGAGGCAACGGCAGGCCATGAAGGAGGTGCATGAGATGATCATGCTTTTGGAAAAGTTGCCATCATTTATTTATTTTTTTTCTAATAAGTTATATAAATCGTTTGTACAGTTATAACGTGTATTTTGTTTTTTGTAATATTGCTCGATTTTAGTGTAATAGCTCGGCCTAAATAAGCCAGAACTGACAGCAGCCGGTAAATACATGTCAAATACATATAGGGTCCATTCACACGTCTGTAAAATGTGTCCGCATCTGTTCCACAATTAAGAGGAACGTTTACAGACCCATTGATTTTAAATTCCAGTCTGAAAAATTAGGCAGTCACAGGATACAGAAGTATGTGTCGGCCATTACAGGCCCCAAAAATTAGCAGACAGGCATTCACCTGACAGCAAAGCATTTTTTATTCTGTGGCTGGTGGCACATTAGGCATTCACATGATACAGAAGTAAGTGTCGGACATTACAGGCCCCAAAAATTAGCCAACAGGCGTTCACCTGACAGCAAATAAATTAGTATTCTGTGGCTGGTGGTACTTTAGGCATTCACATGATACAGAAGTAAGGCCTCTTTCACACTTGCGTTGTCCGGATCCGTCGTGTACTCCATTTGCCGGAGGTGCCCGCCGGATCCGTAACAACGCAAGTGAACTGAAAGCATTTGAAGACGGATCTGTCTTCAAAATGCGTTCAGTGTTACTATGGCAGCCAGGACGCTATTAAAGTCCTGGTTGCCATAGTAGTAGTGGGGAGTGGGGGAGCAGTATACTTACAGTCCGTGCGGCTCTCGGGGCGCTCCAGAATGACGTCAGAGCGCCCCATGCGCATGGATGACGTGATCCATGCGATCACATCATCCATGCGCGTGGGGCGCCCTGACGTCACTCTGAAGCGCCCCGGGAGCTGCACGGACGGTAAGTATACTGCTCCCCCGCTCCCCACTACACTTTACCATGGCAAACAGAACTTTAGCGTCCTTGCAGCCATGGTAACCATTCAGAAAAAGCTAAACGTCGGATCCGGTAATGCGCCGAAACAACGTTTAGCTTAAGGCCGGATCCGGATTAATGCCTTTCAATGCGGTATTTTCTCCGGCCAAAAAACTTTCCGGTCCGGAACTGAAGGCATCCTGATGCATCCTGATGCATCCTGAACGGATTTCTCTTCATTCAGAATGCATGGGGATAATCCTGATCAGGATTCTTCCGGCATAGAGTCCCGACGACGGAACTCTATGCCGGAACAAAACAACGCAAGTGTGAAAGAGCCCTAAGTGTCGGCCATTACAGGCCCCAAAAATTTGGCATTCAACGGACATAAAAGGCCTTTTATGCCACTGTATTACAGACAGGGACCATAAATTGTTATGGGTGTTGGCGGATATGGGCTGTCATGAGGAATTTGAATCAAACATGGTCTACTGGTCACATGTGTTGAATTCCTCCGAGATCCATCCATTCATTTTAGAAATGTGAGGTAGTCAACACTGTCGTGAGCTAGGCGAGTGTGCTTACCGGTCACGAGATCCCCTGCTGCTCTAAACGTCCTTTCAGACAGGACACTTGATGAGGGGCAAGCCAATAGTTCCATTGCAAATTGTGCAAGCTCTGGCCAGAGGTCAAGTCTGCCCACCCAGTAGTCCAGGGGTTCATCACTTCTCAGAGTGTCCAAATCGGCCGTTAACCCGATGTAGTCGGACACCTGCCGGTCTAGGCGTTCCCTGAGGCTGGATCTGGAGGACAGCTGTCGATGGGTCGGCTGAATGAATGTTCTCATATCAGAAGTGACCAACACATCTTCAAACCGCCCTCTTCTTGCAGGCGCTGTTGAATTGGTATCCGCAACTGTTTCTCTGTGAGTGGAAATTCCTCTGCCAGCGCACTCAAAAGCAGAATGCAGCATTTCTCTAAGCAAGGCCTGGAAGTGCTGCATTCTGACAGCCCTCTGTAATGGTGGTAACATTTCCCCCCATTTTTTGTTTGTACCGGGGGTCAAAGTACGTTCCCCCCCAGTACTGGTCCTTGCCCTTTATGCTTTTTATACGGGGGTCCCTCTTAAAACACTGGAGCATGAAGGCCCCCATTTGCACTAAATTGGAAGCGGTGTAGTTGCCTGGCTCCTGCTCATCATCCAGGAAAATGTTGTCCTCGTTCTCCTCCCCCATCCACGGACAACACCAGGGATCCCAGAAAGGTTTAAAGCATGCTCTTCTTGCTTATCCTCCATCCTCCTCTGACTCCTCTTCAGACTCCTGTTGTTGACTTGTCTCAGATGGAGTAGCCCCCCCCTGCGAATTCATCCAGCATTGCAACTTCCTCATCTTCCTGCTCCTCGACGGCTTGATCAATGACACAATGCAATGCACGCTACAGATAGAAGGCAAAAGGCACAATGTCACTGATGGCGCCCTGGCTGCGACTGACCAGTTTGGTGATCTCATCAAATGGCCGCAGAAGTCTGCATGCGTCACGCATGAGCAGCCACTGGCGCAATGAAAAAAAAATAAGCTCCCCAGAACCTGTCCTGCCGCAGAGTTCGTACAGGTAGTCGTTAATTGCACGTTTCTGCTGGAGCAGCCTATCAAGCATATACAAGGTTGAGTTCCATCGCGTCGGGCAGTCACAAGTAAGACGTCTGATGGGCAGGTTTTGTCACCGCTGAATGTCAGCAAGCGAGCCATGGCTGTGTAAGATCTTCTGAAATGGCCCAAGATTTCCTGGCCTGCCGCAAGAAGTCCTGGACCCCGGGGTATTTGACAACGAATCGCTGCACGACCAAGTTCAGGACGTGTGCCATGCACGGCACGTGTGTCATTTAGCGCGCTCAGCAGATTGGCACCGTTATCGCACACCACTTTACCAACTGTCAAATTGAGCGGTGTTAGCCACTGATATGCCTGCGAACGCAAAGCTGAAAGGCGTGCAGGACCAGTGTGGCTCTTGGCTTCCAAGCACAACAGACGCAGCACAGCATGGCAACGTCTCACCTGGCATGTCGAATAGGTTCTGGGGATCTTGGCTGGCGCAGCGGAAGAGACGGTAGCAGCGGAAAAGGAGGAGACAGCCGAGGAGGAGAGGGAGGATGGAGTAGGAGGAGGAGAAGAAGAGGCAGGCCTGCATGCACTCCGTGGCGGTAAAACCAAATCTACACGGGTGCCACGGGTTACATGCTTGACGGCTGTCAGAAGGTTCACCCAGTGGGCAGTAAAAGTTATATACCTTCCCTGCCCGTGTCTGCTAGACCACGTGTCTGTGGTCAGATGTATCTTGGCACCGACACTGTGTGCCAGAGATACATTCACTTGCCGCTGAACGTGGCCATATAGCTCTGGGATGCCCTTCCGCGAGAAATATTTCCTTCCTGGGACCTTCCATTGTGGTGTTCCAATGACCACAAATTTTCAAAAGGCCTCCGAGTCCACAAGTTTATATGGCAGTAGCTGGCGGGCTATCAGTTCCGACAAGCCAGCGGTCAACCGTTGGGCAAGAGGGTTATCCGGCATCATCATTTTTTTTACGCTCGAACATTTGGGCCACGGAAGCCTGCCTTTTTCCTGACAAACGTGAGGACGGCATGATGGAAGGTGGAGTGGAGGACAATTGTGAGGAGAGAGGAGGAGGAGAAGAGACAGGATGGTGAGAGCCTGGAGTGTGGCTTTGTGGGTTCTGACGGCATTGCTCCCACTGGGCTCGGTGATGTGAGGCCAGGTGCCTTCTTAAGGCGGTCTTCCCGAGGTGGGTGTTGGGATTACTGCGATTTATGCGTTGACTCAAAGGCTGCAAATGGCAACACTATTGTCAGCAGCTGACACATAAAAAAAAAGCCCACACTGTGGAGCCATGTGCCGGCGTCCTGGGAGTGCCAGATGTGACCGTACATGGTTGATGGATCGTTCCTGATACATTAGCATTCTGGTTTGTCCCTCCTGTGCAATGTAAGTTCGGCCTCCTTCTCCTCCCTATCTGCTGGTCCATCTCTCCCTCTGAACTCCCCTTCTCTTCCTCTCTTGTGGGCACCCAATTTACGTCCATAGACACGTCATCATCGATGTCACCTTCCCCACCACTAACATCGGAGATCTCGGAGTAGGCAGCAACAGCGGGGACCAACCTCCTTGGGCTGATCTGGGTACTGTCGTCAGACTGCTGAGTGGCGGCTGTTGCTACCTCCTCTTCCTGATCTGATGCCAAGAATGGCTGCGCATCGAAAATAATTCCTGTGAGTCAAGCGGAGGGTATATGGTGGTGGTGGTGGTGGTGTTGGTGGTGGTGTCTTTGGGAGTGCACACAGCAGAGAGTGAAGAGGGTGCAGATAGAGAGGATGAGGAGGGTACAGAATAGAGATGGCCCGAACTATCCGACGGCGAACAGTTCCCGGCGAACATAGCTTGTTCGCGTTCGCCTCTGCCGGGCGAACACATGCGATGTTCGGTCCGCCCCCTATACATCATCATTGAGCAAACTTTGACCCTGTACCTCACAGTCAGCAGACACATTCCAGCCAATCAGCAGCATACCCTCCCTCCCAGACCCTCCCACCTCCTGCACAGCATCCATTTTAGATTCATTCTGAAGCTGCAGTCTTAGTGAGAGGAGGGAGACTGTAACTGCTGCTGATTTAATTGGGAAATCGATAGCTAGGCTAGTGAATTCAGTGTCCACTCCAGTCCTGAAAGACTCATCTGATCTCTGCTGTAAGGACAGCGTCCTGACAGCACCCCAAAAAGCCCTTTTTAGGGCTGCAACATTAGTCTGCTTTTTTTTTTTCCTTTATATACATATTGCAGTTGCCTGGCCTGCCTGTGTGTGAGGAGCTGCAGGCCCACAGACTGTAGTGTGCCCACTGCCAGTGCTCACCCCTGTCATTCCGTGTGGCACAGGACTTTGCTTAAAAAAAGGCACTTAATTTTTACACTTTAATCTAAGGTTAGTTGCCTGCCAGTGTGTGTCAGGCTGACTTCCACTGACTGTAGTGTGCCCACTGCCAGTGCCCACCACTCATACCGGCTGGCACAGGACTTTGCATAAAAAAGGCATTTAATTTTTACACTTTAGTGTAATTTCAGCTGCTTGCCTGCTGCTAGTGTGTGTCAGGCCGACTTCAACTGACTGTAGTGTGCCCACTGCCAGTGCCCACCCCTGTCATCCCGTGTGGCACAGGACTTTGCTTAAAAAAAAGGCACTTCATTTTTACACTTTAATCTAAGGTTAGTTGCCTGCCAGTGTGTGTCAGGCCGACTTCAACTGACTGTAGTGTGCCCACTGCCAGTGCCCACCCCTGTCATCCCGAGTGGCACAGGACTTTGCTTAAAAAATAGGCACTTAATTTTTACACTTTAATCTAAGGTTAGTTGCCTGCCAGTGTGTGTCAGGCTGACTTCCACTGACTGTAGTGTGCCCACTGCCAGTGCCCACCACTCATACCGGCTGGCACAGGACTTTGCTTAAAAAAGGCATTTAATTTTTACACTTTAATGTAATTTCAGCTGCTTGCCTGCTGCTAGTGTGTGTCAGGCCGACTTCAACTGACTGTAGTGTGCCCACTGCCAGTGCCCACCCCTGTCATACCGAGTGGCACAGGACTTTGCTTAAAAAATAGGCACTTAATTTTTACACTTTAATCTAAGGTTAGTTGCCTGCCAGTGTGTGTCAGGCTGACTTCCACTGACTGTAGTGTGCCCACTGCCAGTGCCCACCACTCATACCGGCTGGCACAGGACTTTGCTTAAAAAAGGCATTTAATTTTTACACTTTAATGTAATTTCAGCTGCTTGCCTGCTGCTAGTGTGTGTCAGGCCGACTTCAACTGACTGTAGTGTGCCCACTGCCAGTGCCCACCCCTGTCATACCGAGTGGCACAGGACTTTGCTTAAAAAATAGGCACTTAATTTTTACACTTTAATCTAAGGTTAGTTGCCTGCCAGTGTGTGTCAGGCTGACTTCCACTGACTGTAGTGTGCCCACTGCCAGTGCCCACCACTCATACCGGCTGGCACAGGACTTTGCTTAAAAAAGGCATTTAATTTTTACACTTTAATGTAATTTCAGCTGCTTGCCTGCTGCTAGTGTGTGTCAGGCCGACTTCAACTGACTGTAGTGTGCCCACTGCCAGTGCCCACCCCTGTCATACCGAGTGGCACAGGACTTTGCTTAAAAAATAGGCACTTAATTTTTACACTTTAATCTAAGGTTAGTTGCCTGCCAGTGTGTGTCAGGCTGACTTCCACTGACTGTAGTGTGCCCACTGCCAGTGCCCACCACTCATACCGGCTGGCACAGGACTTTGCATAAAAAAGGCATTTAATTTTTACACTTTAGTGTAATTTCAGCTGCTTGCCTGCTGCTAGTGTGTGTCAGGCCGACTTCAACTGACTGTAGTGTGCCCACTGCCAGTGCCCACCCCTGTCATACCGAGTGGCACAGGACTTTGCTTAAAAAATAGGCACTTAATTTTTACACTTTAATCTAAGGTTAGTTGCCTGCCAGTGTGTGTCAGGCTGACTTCCACTGACTGTAGTGTGCCCACTGCCAGTGCCCACCACTCATACCGGCTGGCACAGGACTTTGCTTAAAAAAGGCATTTAATTTTTACACTTTAATGTAATTTCAGCTGCTTGCCTGCTGCTAGTGTGTGTCAGGCCGACTTCAACTGACTGTAGTGTGCCCACTGCCAGTGCCCACCCCTGTCATACCGAGTGGCACAGGACTTTGCTTAAAAAATAGGCACTTAATTTTTACACTTTAATCTAAGGTTAGTTGCCTGCCAGTGTGTGTCAGGCTGACTTCCACTGACTGTAGTGTGCCCACTGCCAGTGCCCACCACTCATACCGGCTGGCACAGGACTTTGCATAAAAAAGGCATTTAATTTTTACACTTTAGTGTAATTTCAGCTGCTTGCCTGCTGCTAGTGTGTGTCAGGCCGACTTCAACTGACTGTAGTGTGCCCACTGCCAGTGCCAACCACTGATACCGGGTGGCACAGTAGCTTGCCGATAAATAAGGCATTTAATTTTTAGACAGTAGTCTAAATTCAGTTGCTTGCCTGCTGCCAGTGTGTGTCAGGCCCGCTTCCACTGACTGTAGTGTGCCCACTGCCAGTGCCAACCACTGATACCGGGTGGCACAGTAGCTTGCCGATAAATAAGGCATTTAATTTTTAGACAGTAGTCTAAATTCAGTTGCTTGCCTGCTGCCAGTGTGTGTCAGGCCCTCTTCCACTGACTGTAGTGTGCCCACTGCCAGTGCCAACCACTGATACCGGGTGGCACAGTAGCTTGCCGATAAATAAGGCATTTAATTTTTACACTTTAGTGTAATTTCAGTTGCTTGCCTGCTGCCAGTGTGTGTCAGGCCCGCTTCCACTGACTGTAGTGTGCCCACTGCCAGTGCCAACCACTGATACCGGGTGGCACAGTAGCTTGCCGATAAATAAGGCATTTAATTTTTAGACAGTAGTCTAAATTCAGTTGCTTGCCTGCTGCCAGTCAGTGTGTCAGGCCCTCTTCCACTGACTGTAGTGTGCCCACTGCCAGTGCCAACCACTCATACCGGGTGGCACAGTAGCTTGCCGATAAATAAGGCATTTAATTTTTACACTTTAGTGTAATTTCAGTTGCTTGCCTGCTGCCAGTGTGTGTCAGGCCCGCTTCCACTGACTGTAGTGTGCCCACTGCCAGTGCCAACCACTGATACCGGGTGGCACAGTAGCTTGCCGATAAATAAGGCATTTAATTTTTACACTTTAGTGTAATTTCAGTTGCTTGCCTGCTGCCAGTGTGTGTCAGGCCCGCTTCTACTGACTGTAGTGTGCCCACTGCCAGTGCCAACCACTGATACCGGGTGGCACAGTAGCTTGCCGATAAATAAGGCATTTAATTTTTAGACAGTAGTCTAAATTCAGTTGCTTGCCTGCTGCCAGTGTGTGTCAGGCCCGCTTCCACTGACTGTAGTGTGCCCACTGCCAGTGCCAACCACTGATACCGGGTGGCACAGTAGCTTGTCGATAAATAAGGCATTTAATTTTTACACTTTAGTGTAATTTCAGTTGCTTGCCTGCTGCCAGTGTGTGTCAGGCCCGCTTCCACTGACTGTAGTGTGCCCACTGCCAGTGCCAACCACTGATACCGGGTGGCACAGTAGCTTGCCGATAAATAAGGCATTTAATTTTTAGACAGTAGTCTAAATTCAGTTGCTTGCCTGCTGCCAGTGTGTGTCAGGCCCTCTTCCACTGACTGTAGTGTGCCCACTGCCAGTGCCAACCATTCATACCGGGTGGCACAGTAGCTTGCCGATAAATAAGGCATTTAATTTTTACACTTTAGTGTAATTTCAGTTGCTTGCCTGCTGCCAGTGTGTGTCAGGCCCTCTTCCACTGACTGTAGTGTGCCCACTGCCAGTGCCAACCACTGATACCGGGTGGCACAGTAGCTTGCCGATAAATAAGGCATTTAATTTTTAGACAGTAGTCTAAATTCAGTTGCTTGCCTGCTGCCAGTGTGTGTCAGGCCCACTTCCACAGACTGTAGTGTGCCCACTGCCAGTGCCAACCACTCATACCGGGTGGCACAGTACCTAGCACGCGTAGTACCACTTATCTAAAAAAAAAATGACAGGCAGAGGCAGGCCACCCCGCAGGGGCCGTCGTGGTCGTGGTGCTGTGATTTCCACTGTCCCTGGAATAATGCCCAGTTTTCAGAGGCCACGTACCCTGAACCCGAAAAATTCAGAGGACGTAGTTGACTGGCTTAGACAGGACACCCAATCTTCAACAGCTTCCGCTAAGAACCTTGACGCACCATCCTCCTCCAACTCAGCTTCGGTCACCTGCTCTCAAGTTACCACGCACCCGCCCGTCGCCACTACCACCACAGCCACCACAGCCGCTTCACTTGATCCGTCAGAGGAGTTATTTACACATCAGTTGGATGCAATTAGTGATGCGCAACCATTATTGCCAGATGATGTAGATTACGGGGATATGTCTCAGTCAGGCAGCATTACACACATGGACGTACAGTGTGATGATGATGATGTTGTACCCGCTGCTGCTTCCTTTGCTGAGGTGTCAGATACAAGTGAAGCGGTTGATGATGACGATGTGTCCACGGATGCCACGTGGGTGCCTGCTCGAAGAGAAGAAGAGGGGGAAAGTTCTGAAGGGGAGACAGAGAGAATGAGGAGACGAGTTGGAAGCAGGGGGAGGTCGTCGCAAGGAGTTAGTGGCACAGTCAGACAGCATGTATCGGCACCTGGGGTCAGCCAGACAGCACGCCAGTCAACGCATGCTGTTGCCACCACTAGAATGCCGTCATTGCAAAGCTCAGCAGTGTGGCATTTTTTTTGTGTGTCTGCCTCTGATAAAAGCAATGCCATTTGCAACCTGTGCCAAAAGAAACTGAGTCGTGGGAAGTCCAACACCCACCTTGGTACAACTGCTTTGCGAAGGCACATGATCTCACATCACAAACGCCTATGGGATCAACACATGAGTACAAGCAGCACACAAACTCAAAGCCACCATGCTCCTCCTGGTCCTGCATCTTCAGCCACGTCAACCACTGCTGTCCTCCCTGCCCCCTCTCAACCACCCGCCACTCCATCTCTCACCTTCAGCAGTTCCTGCTCATCTGCCCACAGTCAGGTGTCTGTCAAGGACATGTTTGAGCATAAGAAGCCAATGTCACAAAGTCACCCCCTTGCCCGGCGACTGACAGCTGGCTTGACGGAACTCTTAGCCCGCCAGCTTTTACCATACCAGCTGGTAGAGTCTGAGGCCTTCAAAAAATTTGTCGCTATTGGGACACCACAGTGGAAGGTACCCGGACGAAATTTTTTTTCAAAAAAGGCAATCCCAAACCTCTACCATGTCATTGAAAAGGAAGTCATGGCATCTCTGGCATACAGTGTTGGGGCAAGGGTCCATCTGACCACTGATACCTGGTCTGCAAAGCACGGTCAGGGCAGGTATATCACGTATACTGCGCATTGGGTCAACCTGCTGACGGCTGACAAGCATGGAATGCGTGGCTCTGCAGCGGAGTTGGTGACACCACCACGACTTGCAGGCAGACCTACTGCCACCTCCTCTACTCCTACTCCATCCTCTTTAATTTCCTCCTCGGCTGAGTCCTCTTCTGCTGCGGCGTCTGGCTGCACATCAACTGATTCCCCCCAGCTCCCCAGGGGCTATTCCACATCCCGGATACGACAGTGTAACGCTATCTTGGGGTTGACTTGCCTGAAAGCAGAGAGCCACACAGGACCAGCACTCCTGTCCGCCCTGAACGCACAGGTGGATCAGTGGCTGACCCCGCACCAACTGGAGATCGGCAAAGTGGTGTGTGACAATGGAAGCAATCTGTTGGCGGCATTAAATTTGGGCAAGTTGTCACATGTGCCGTGCATGGCACATGTGTTGAATCTCATCGTACAACGTTTTGTGTCTAAGTACCCAGGCTTACAGGACGTCCTCAAGCAGGCCAGGAAGGTGTGTGGCCATTTCAGGCGTTCCTACACGGCCATGGCGCACTTTTCCGATATTCAGCGGCGAAACAACATGCCAGTGAGGCGCTTGATATGCGACAGCCCGACACGTTGGAATTCAACACTCCTAATGTTCGACCGCCTGCTCCAACAAGAAAAAGCCGTCAACGAGTATTTGTATGACCGGGGTGCTAGGACAGCCTCTGCGGAGCTGGGAATCTTTTTGCCACGTTACTGGACACTCATGCGCAATGCCTGTAGGCTTATGCGTCCTTTTGAGGAGGTGACAAACCTAGTCAGTCGCACCGAAGCCACCATCAGCGACCTCATCCCATTTGTTTTCTTCCTGGAGCGTGCCCTGCGAAGAGTTCTGGATCAGGCTGTAGATGAGCGTGAAGAGGAAGAGGAAGAGTTGTGGTCACCATCACCACCAGAAACAGCCTTGTCATCATCGCTTGCCGGACCTGCAGCAACGCTGGAAGAGGAGTATGAGGAAGAGGAGTCAGAGGAGGAATGTGGCGGCTTTGAGGAGGAGGAAGACCAACCACAGCAGGCACCCCAGGGTGCTCGTTGTTGTCACCTATCTGGGACCCATGGTGTTGTACGTGGCTGGGGGGAAGAACAGACCGTCAATGACATCAGTGAGGACGAGGAACGGGAAATGAGAAGCTCTGCATCCAACCTTGTTCAAATGGGGTCTTTCATGCTGTCATGTCTGTTGAGGGACCCACGTATAAAAAGGATAAAGGAGAACGATCTGTACTGGGTGACCACGCTACTAGACCCCCGGTATAAGCAGAAAGTGGCAGAAATGTTACAAAATTACCGAAAGTCGGAAAGGATGCAGCAGTTCAAAACCAAACTAAAAAATATGCTTTACACAGCTTATAAGGGAGATGTCACAGCACAACGGGAATCTAACAGGGGAAGAGGTGAGTGTAATCCTCCTCCTACCACGGCGGCAAGGACTGGACGATTTACAGATGTGTTGTTGATGGAGGACATGCGGAGCTTTTTCAGTCCTACTCATCGCCACAGCCCTTCGGGATCCAGCCTTAGAGAACGACTCGACCGACAGGTAGCAGACTACCTCGCCTTAACAGCAGATATCGACACTCTGAGGAGCAATGAACCCCTTCACTACTGGGTGTGCAGGCTTGACCTGTGGCCTGAGCTATCCCAGTTTGCGATAGAACTTCTGGCCTGCCCTGCTTCAAGTGTCCTGTCAGAAAGGAGCTTCAGTGCAGCAGGAGGCATTGTCACTGACAAGAGAAGTCGCCTCGGTCAAAAAAGTGTTGATTACCTCACCTTCATAAAGATGAATGAGGCATGGATCCCGAAGGGACTGACAGTGGGGGATACGTTTGACTAACAAAAGGCCTGATTACATGCCTTGGCCTCAAAATGGTCCCCACGCTGCTGTATTTAATGTCTGCATACCGGATGACTTTCGTGAATTCTCCACCACCAACTAGGGTTCAAGCCGTAATGTTTTAGTCACTTTTCTGCCTGGAAAACATAAATTTTTCCGGCCGCTGCTACAATAGCGTCTGCAACAGTGCCATTATTTTTCAGGCATGTGTACATGCCTAATTTTTCTGTCCTATGGTGCAGCACTGTGGCTGCAAAAACAAACCAAAAAAAAAAGGCACATACAAGTGTCAATTCCCCTTCGTGATCGTTACCTTGTTGTGGTGAAGGGGCTTGCGTATCACAATGAAGCAATCATCATCACCTCTATAAAAGTGTGTTGGCAATGTTGCCACACCCCAGATGATAAGGCCGTTGCTTCATTATGGTCAGACCAAAAGCGATCGGGTGGCCACGCTACTAGACCCCCGGTATAAGCAGAAAGTGGCAGAAATGTTACCAAATTACCAAAAGTCGGAAAGGATGCAGCAGTTCAAAACCAAACTAAAAAATATGCTTTACACAGCTTATAAGGGGGATGTCAATGGGGGATTCGACAATGGTTAATCAATTCGACCGGATAGGGTCCGTAACAGGGATTAAACTGATAGCAATAGTACTAGTTAAGACACCACTCATATAGGGTGTCACAGCACATTGCTCTGTGCACGCGCAGTGCCCCAATTTGGGAGTAAGAGGACCGACCAAGCTGCTTTTTCCATCTCCCGGTTCCTGAAATCAATTCAGTTTAGTGTATGAGAGTTTGGTCTGTCACTGTGAAGGCAGTCGAAGGTACCCGGCCTAAATTTTTTTTCATAAAAGGCAATTCCTGATATGGGACGTAACAGGGATTAAACTGATGAGAATAATACTACAGAAAATACCACTCATATCGGTGGAGGGAGCCAGCGTTTTTTTAACCATCTCCCCGTTCAAAAAATCTATTTAATAAATGGCCCCCAGATTGGGGATGTTAGAGGGATTAAACTGATGAGAATAGTACTACAGAAAATACCACTCATATCGGGTGTGACAGTAAATTGCACGGCGCAGATGCAGTCACCGTGGTTTAAAACAGAGTGGAGGGAGCCAGCGTTTTTTTAACCATCTCCCCGTTCGAAAAATCTATTCAATAAATGGCACCCAGATTGGGGACGTTAGAGGGATTAAACTGATGAGAATAGTACTACAGAAAATACCACTCATATCGGGTGTGACAGTAAATTGCACGGCGCAGACGCAGTCACCGTGGTTTAAAACAGAGTGGAGGGAGCCAGGTTTTTTTTAACCATCTCCCCGTTCGAAAAATCTATTCAATAAATGGCACCCAGATTGGGGACGTTAGAGGGATTAAACTGATGAGAATAGTACTACAGAAAATACCACTCATATCGGGTGTGACAGTAAATTGCACGGCGCAGACGCAGTCACCGTGGATTAAAACAGAGTGGAGGGAGCCAGCGTTTTTTTAACCATCTCCCCGTCCGAAAAATCTGTTTAATAAATGGCCCCCAGATTGGGGAGTCGGGGACGTTAGAGGGATTAAACTGATGAGAATAGTACTACAGAAAATACCACTCATATCGGGTGTGACAGTAAATTGCACGGCGCAGACGCAGTCACCGTGGATAAAAACAAAGGGGAGGGAGCCAGCGTTTTTTTAACCATCTCCCCGTTCGAAAAATCAATTCAATTGACCTTTCGGGGACCCTTGGTGTTGTACGTGGCTGGGTGGAGGAAGAAACCTTCAATGACATCACCGGGACGTGGCTAGCTTGGTATCCAACCTTGTGCAAATGGGGAGTTTGCGGTTGTGCAAATGAACTGTTTGCGGTGCATTAAAAGGGGAGTTTGGTCTGTCAATGTCTGTGATGCGGGCGTAACCCTTACACTACCTGATCGATACAACATCATACCTGATCGTATACACACACTGGATGTTTTAAAGCACGTTATTCCAAACAATTTAGGAATGTTAGTTGATTTATGCCCTTTATGGATTAAAACCCGACTCTGCGTCCACTACGTAATTTTCCATGGGAGTTTTGCCATAGATCCCCCTCCGGCATGCCACAGTCCAGGTGTTAGACCCCTTGAAACAACTTTCTCATCACTATTGTGGCCAGAAAGAGTCCCTGTGGGTTTTAAAATTCGCCTGTCTATTGAAGTCTATGGCGGTTCGCCCGGTTCGCCAGTTCGCGAACATTTGCGGAAGTTCGCGTTCGCTGTTCGCGAACTGAAAATTTTATGTTCGCGACATCACTAGTACAGAAGCGGAAGGCTGAGTGAGCCACTCAACCAAGTCTGGTGCGTCCTTTAAAGTAATCGCACGCACCATCTGCAACTTCCCACTTTGGCTCCGCCCTGGTGCTCCTGCCCTACCCCTACCACCATTGCGGAAGGGCCTGCCTCTTCCTATGCCTGTCATTTTTTAAATGACCCGTTGACAAAAGTCTCTAGAGAATCGCAGTGTATGTGGAAGAAGGTATATAACACCCCGCTTCAATATGTCGTTTTGGGGGACACTGGTCTATAATCACACCAGTTATAAAAAAAAATTCCTTTAAATTTTCTCACTGTGTGTAGCAGAGGTAACGCAGTAAAAGCTCCTAAATTTCTTCAGTACCAAAATACACTATTTGAGAAGTATATTCTTAGATAACAGCCCGCTTCAATATGTCGCTTTGGGGTCAACTGGTCTATAATCACACCAGTTTTTAAAAAAATGTCCTTTAAATTTTCTCACTGTGTGTAGCAGAGGTAACGCAGTGAAAGCGATTACATTTCTGCAGTACCAAAATACACTTTTTGAGTAGTATATTCTTAGATAACACCCCGCTTCAATATGTGGTTTTGGGGGCCACTGGTCTATAATCACACCAGTTATAATACTTTTTTCTAATTGCGTTTGTCACTCTTTGTAGTTGTAGTATCGCTGCAGAACCGATCACCAGTCACAATGCTCCACAATACAAATCCACTATAATATGCTTTCTATATTAGAAAGTATATTATAAGTGCAGGGCCGTCTTTAATATTGATTGGGCCCCGTCTTTAATATTGAATTTACTTGGGCCCCCTGGATCCCGCCTTCACACACCCTAGCATGCAATCACGCCCTCCACCACAACACACAACACACAGTGAATGGGTCCCCATGTGGACCCAAAAAATGGCCGTGTGCATGAGGCCTAAGCACATGCAGTCTCAGGAGTGGTCCACACCACACCCCTGCCTTGCAGCCTCACAGGAGTACAGAACCAGTATCTGCACACGTACAGTACAGACCAAAAGTTTGGACACACCTTCTCATTCAAAGAGTTTTCTTTATTTTCATGACTATAAAGGCATCAAAACTATGAATTAATACATCTGGAATTATATACATAACAAACAAGTGTGAAACAACTGAAAATATGTCACATTCTAGGTTCTTCAAAGTAGCTACCTTTTGCTTTGATTACTGCTTTGCACACTCTTGGCATTCTCTTGATGAGCTTCAAGAGGTAGTCCCCTGAAATGGTCTTCCAACAGTCTTGAAGGAGTTCCAAGAGATGCTTAGCACTTGTTGGCCCTTTTGCCTTCACTCTGCGGTCCAGCTCACCCCAAACCATCTCGATTGGATTCAGGTCCGGTGACTGTGGAGGCCAGGTCATCTGGCGAAGCACCCCATCACTCTCCTTCATGGTCAAATAGCCCTTACTTTCAAAGTTTTCCCAATTTTTCGGCTGACTGACTGACCTTCATTTCTTAAAGTAATGATGGCCACTTGTTTTTCTTTACTTAGCTGCTTTTTTCTTGCCATAATACAAATTCTAACAGTCTATTCAGTAGGACTATCAGCTGTGTATCCACCTGACTTCTCCTCAACGCAACTGATGGTCCCAACCCCATTTATAAGGCAAGAAATCCCACTTATTAAACCTGACAGGGCACACCTGTGAAGTGAAAACCATTTCAGGGGACTACCTCTTGAAGCTCATCAAGAGAATGCCAAGAGTGTGCAAAGCAGTAATCAAAGCAAAAGATGGCTACTTTGAAGAACCTAGAATATGACATATTTTCAGTTGTTTCACATTTGTTTGTTATGTATATAATTCCACATGTGTTAATTCATAGTTTTGATGCCTTCAGTGTGAATCTACAATTTTCATAGTCATTAAAATAAAGAAAACTCTTTGAATGAGAAGGTGTATCCAAACTTTTGGTCTGTACTGTATGTATGGCATAATTGGGATGCACATCACACATGACATGACACAGGTCTTTACCAGGCTGCAGGCCAGCAGACACATTATTATTGCCACATGTGTCACATGCCACTACTGACTGTACAGCCATTCAGAGTTCAGACAGTTCACAGTTCCACTTCCTTCAGAAAAGCGAGCCTGCCGTGCACTCCAGCGACATACAGATAGAGGCAGTGGCGTTGCTATGGCTGGTGTCACCCTTTGCTCAGGGGGGCCCTCATGGTGTGGTGTGGAATGGTCATTTTTACTAAGGAATATAGTTTAACCGTTTATGTCCAAAAGAGAAAAAAAGAAGTCACTAAGTCAGCTCCAATCAGATATCTGCACATAGACCAAGACTCTTGGTCTATGTGTAGATATCTGATTGGAGCTGACTTCTGATTTTCTCTTTTGCACATAAATGGTTAAACTATATTCCTTAGTAAAAATGACCAGTCCACACCATGTGGGTCTTTATTTATGAGGGCCCTCCTGAGCAAAGATTAGTAAATGTGGCCGGGTGGCCCCAGGCCACAGTTCAGCAGACAGAGAGAACCCAACCCCTTATGTCTCCCGTCTCTATAATAATCCCCCACTAATGGGGTTATTTAAATTACTGGTGGATTATTAGAGAGACGAGAGACATAAGGGGTTCTCTCTGTGTGCTTAACCAAGAGTCTTGGTCTATGTGCAGATATCTGATTGGAGCTGACTTCTTATTTTCTCTTTTGCACATAAATGGTTAAACTATATTCCTTAGTGAAAATGACCAGTCCACACCACACCATGAGGGCCCCCCTGAGCAAAGATTAGTAAATGTGGCCGGGTGGCCCCAGGCCACAGTTCAGCAGCAGACAGAGAGAACCCAACCCCTTATGTCTCCTGGGGCTGGGGCCGTCTCTATAATAATCCCCCACTAAATTATGAATGGGGTTAATTAATAATTCGGTGACCTGACCGACTGACCGGTCTAAATTTCTAATATAAAATAAAGTCAATATGCGTGCAGCTCTACCTACCTCCTCCTCCTGGCGCGGCAGTGGCAGGTCTGCCTATGTAAGGTGAGTGAGTCACTGGTGGTCACATGAGTCCATGACTCATTACCCGATCCCTTTAGCTCCGGAGGCGGAGACTTAGTCCCTGTTGCTGGTTGCTCCGCCGCGGCGCCACTCACCAGGCTGGGGTGAGTCACACTCACACTCCCCCTTTACCTGCGGCAAAGACTGCCCTGTATAAGTGTATTACACCCCTATATACTGCACACCAATAAATACCACACCTATACCAGTCCTTAAAAGGACTTTTGTGGCCCTATTAGCTAGCGTTTGGTGTCCCTAACAGTCTGTCCCTGCTCCACACAGCAACCTCTCCCTACACTGACAAAAGACAGAATGAAAAATGGCAGCCAGATCAGGTCTATTTATAAGGTAGGGGGTATGTCCATGTGCTGAAATGTCTCAATTGGCTGTCCTGTCCCACCTGATGGATGTGTCATGGGTCAAAGTTATTCTCAATGTAAAAGAATATGGCGCCGGCGAATATCGCCATATGTTCACATGTTCGGCAAACCGCAAATGAGTAAAGTTCACCGCAAACCGCAAGGCCATCTCTATTAGAGAGTCAGTCAGGTTCATCGAATATGAAACCTAGGGCCTCAAAAATCCGAACGGAGGACCTGGGTACCAGCTGGTAATGAAAAAGCCCAGGATTGAGGATCCCCTTGAAGAAGGGAGATAACAATCCCCACCCGCTGTTCCTCATTACCAGAATAAATTGGAGCGCAGCCTGAAATATAATTTATAGGCTTCTTGGAACACCACAAATTTGTCTCTCCCTCCAGAAAATCTGTCAGGGAGAGCAACCTTAGGTTCCAGATTGACCTGGTTACCCATAGCAACCACTTGGCTCGAGATTTGCTGCAGCTGCTGCTGCGGAACGACCGACGTCCTCAATTTTGTCACTTCAAGAGATAGACCTTGCAACTGCTTTGTCAGAGCAGCAATAGGATCCAAAGTGGATCTTAAAAAAAAAAAAATAATGTTTCACCCCTCCAAAAATAAGGGCCAGATATAATATCACATCTGATATGGCAGGTAACAGATGTGCGGCGCAGAGGGAAGGGGAGTACCCTACCACTAGAGAGGGGGAGTGGTGACCCCTAACTCACCTAGCACTGGCACCTGGATGCCCTGACGTCCCTAGATGGGCTGCTAACCCATACGCCGATCACTTGCCTCGTCCCTGGCTTACCCTGAAATAAGCCCTAGGTAGTGAGTAGGGCGGTGGGAGCACTAGTCCTCACCACTGACACCTAGGGTAACAACAGGGAGAGGACAATCAACGCAAACACCACAAACAATCCCCAAAGAGAGACAACAGACAGAAGAGAACCGGAGATCTGACAGCACCAGTTCCAACAGCTCCACAGCAACTCCAACTTCATCAGAGGTCAGAATAGAAGATCTGAAAAAGAAGGTCTATATCTGGCAGCAAGGGAAGCAGAAAGGAAGAATATATAGTAGCTGCGAGTGGCTGACAGAGAACAGCTGAAAGGAAAAGCTACAGATTCCAAAATGGGACAAAAAGTATTGCAAACCTAAGCAGGAAAACCTGGACCGGAATCAATTCCCACCACTAGGTCATGGAGCGATCTCTTAAAACCAAATGAGTAGCCACCCACTACGACCTTCTGACCCCAGGCACAACAGGTTCAGCAATAGGTTGTGACACCCTCGTAACAGCAACTTAGGATCATTATAGGATAAGTAATGTGATATATATGACTGCACCAGCAGAGTAGTGAGTGCAGCTCTGGAGTATAATACAGGATGTTTATTAAGTTGGGCGTCACTCAATATCAAGCAACCATAGACAAGTTGGATTATATATCAGATATTTTTATATATCACATTAAAAAATTTACAACATGTTGCATAAAACTTATACACTAAAACAATATGTTAAAACTTAGACTAAAACTCTATGCACTGAAAATCCTTAGGGGGGGGGGGGGCTGTTAGGCCAAAATAGTCCAAAGGCACTTGTGACTGTAAGTTACACTTGTGACTGTGAATTTGCACCGTTTATAAAAAAGTCATTAGCATCCATAAATTTAGCAATAGTTGAATGAGTACTTTACCGCTCCTGTGTTCGGCCCGCTTGAACACCAGCTTATCAGGTGCAATGCTCCAATTGTGAGCTTCAAGGACCTGTCGGTAAAGTTTATGCGTTTTCCCCTCTCTCCTGGGTAGCGTTGCAGTTTACTTTCACCGCTCTGACCTTCCAGGACCTGTGTGGCGTCCCACGTGGTTTGCTGGGCGGTCAGGTGACTTGTGACTCCAGGCGGGGTTTTCAAATAGATGGTAGTAGCGATGATCTGTAGATGTTCGCATTCCAATTGTAAATATGCGATTTCAAGGTGTTGCTTCTTGATGCTCCCTCACTGTCTTTACCCTACGCGTTTCGGGGTAACAAGGCCCCTTCCTCAGTGGATGTAACTCAGGATCAGTACAGGATAAGTAATGTGATTAATATACACAGTGACTACACCAGCAGAATAGTGAGTGCAGCTCTGGAGTATAATACAGGATGGAACTCAGGATCAGTACAGGAAAAGTAATGTAATGTATGTACACAGTGACTCCACCAGCAGAATGGTGAGTGCAGCTCTGGAGTATAATACAGGATGTAACTCAGGATCAGTACAGGATAAGTAAAGTAATGTATGTACACAGTGACTCCACCAGCAGAATAGTGAGTGCAGCTCTGGAGTATAATACAGGATGTAACTCAGGATCAGTACAGGATAAGTAATGTAATGTATGTACACAGTGACTCCACCAGCAGAATAGTGAGTGCAGCTCTGGAGTATAATACAGGATGTAACTCAGGATCATTACAGGATAAGTAATGTATGTACACAGTGACTCCACCGGCAGAATAGTGAGTGCAGCTCTAGAGTATCTTACAGGATGTAACTCAGGATCAGTATAGAATAAGCAGTGACTACCAGAAAAACAGTGAGTGTAGCCCTGGAGTATAATACAGGATGTAACTCAGGATCAGTACAGGATAAGTAATGTAATGTATGTACACAGTGACTCCACCAGCAGAATAGTGAGTGCAGCTCTGGAGTATAATACAGGATGTAACTCAGGATCATTACAGGATAAGTAATGTGTGTACACAGTGACTCCACCAGCAGAATAGTGAGTGCATCTCTGGAGTATACAGGATGTAACTCAGGATCAGAAAAGGGTAAGTAATGTACTGTATGTATACAATGACTCCACCAGTAGAACAGTGAGTGCAGCTTTGTAGTTTAATACAGGATATAACTCAGGATCAGTACAGGATAAGTAATGTAATGTTTGTACACAATGACTGCACCAGCAGAATAGTGAGTGCAGCTCTGGACTATAATACAGGATGTAACTTATTGATTTTCCTAGTCTACGACGTAAAGTCATAGTTTAATTAAAGACACGGAGGCGAGTATTGCTATCTCTTCCTTTACTGTTCCACCAATAGCAGCAAAGAAAATTTACATAATGAACATCGTAACCATAGTAACACAATGTCCCTCCCCAGACAGCCCCTATAACAGACAGCTCCTCCTCTGGGTCTTCCTCTTTCTTTGAACCTGGCACCGTAACTGGAAATCAACTGGAACCGTCAACTAGAACCGGAAACTGGAAGCGAAACGACACAGCTCCCACCGAACCACTCAATCGAAGCCAACGTGGCTAACACTTTAGATGGAAAATTAGAAGGACGCAGATCCTGGAAGTCAGCGAACTCTCATCCTGAAATAAAATAAAGAATATGGCCAGAGTAAATATCATTCTGGAACAAATCAAGTCAGATAGTCGATAACCGGAAATGAAGCGTAAAACCATCTATCAAACTTCAAAAGTAAAAATAAACACCATAAATACAATAAATATATAAACAAACACAATAAAACATAACCTCCTCCGAAAACACAATACATAAATAAATAAATATATAAATAATTAATAATTAATAAATAATTAATAACTGGGCGGGCCGTAAAGCAGGGTGGGCAATACTCGCCTCCGTGTCTTTAATAAAACTATGACTTTACGTCGTAGACTAGGAAAATCAATAAGTTTTACAGCAAGACACGGAGGCTCCTATTGCTAGTTCAAAGCTGAGAAATCACAGAAGCAAACAAATGAGGAGGAGGACGAAAATAATACTCCCTGAACGTCGTGACACTAGACCAGTCAGCCAGACGTAAGATGTCCTCCATACGCGCACCAGAAATCGCCAAAGCGGTGGCAGATGCTCCTCTCGCCGAATGCGCCGTAAATATAGCAGTATCGATACCCGCAAGGGACATAACCCACTTCATCCAACGAGCTAAAGTCGGACTGGAGACCGGCCCAAAAGGATGGCGAATAGAAAGGAAAAGCTGTGGGACCAAGGGAGAGCGGTAAGCCCTTGTCCGGGATTCATATTCCCGCAAGCAAGCCACCGGACAAAGAGCCGGAGAGGACGGGAAACTAGGGTATGAAACTTCTCTGATGTGAGTCTTGGTACGTCTAGAAATATTGAAGGAGACACCCTCCGGAGTGAAGGATCTAGCGTCATGATCCAGAGCCCGAACATCCGACACCCGTTTGCAGGAAATAAGGCAGAAAAGTACAAGTAACTTAGCAGATAATTGTCTCAAGGAAAGATCCGGATTGCTGGGCCAAGCAGACAAAAACGACAAAACCAACGAGACGTCCCAAGTGGTCACAAACCGAGGACGTGGAGGACGAGCAAGACGCGAGCCACGAAGCAAGCGGCAAACAAAAGGGTGCTGGCCCGCAGGCGTACCATCAAAGCCCTGATGAGTAGAGGAAATAGCGGACCGAAAGAGGTTGATAGTTCTATAAGCTTTACCGGCCTCAAACAAGGAGGTAAGAAATTGTAACAAATGACTCACAGGTGCCGAAATGGGATCAAAGTCCCGTTCAAGGCACCAACTAGACCAAGATCCTCAAGCTGCCCGGTAAGATTTTCTAGTGCTGGGAGCCCGTGCATTGTCCAGGAGGCGTCTATTTGCCTCCGAAACGCCCTCGACTTCTCCAGGTATCCTGAGATTCGGCACGCCAGCAACTGTAGGGATCCTTCCAGCAGAAGCGGATGGCTCAACCCCCTGGGATCGCGAAGAAGATCTACGTGGTCTGGAAGAAGAAAAGGTATGTCCACAAGAAGCTCCAGCAGAGCCGGGAACCAACTCTGAGTCCCCCAAAAGGGAACCACCACCATCAATTCGGCCCTCTGGCGACGAACCTGAAGCAGCATCCTCGGAATCATTGCAAACGGAGGAAATGCATATAGAAGGGAGCTCGACCAATCCTGCAGGAATGCGTCCACCGCCTCCGCTCCCGGATCCGGGCGCCAGCTGAAGAATCGAGGAAGCTGCGCGTTGAGCCGTGAAGCAAACAGGTCCACAGAGAAGGGACCCCAGACGTCCGATATCGCGGAAAATATGTTCGGGGCCAGCCGCCAATCTCTGCCGTCCGTAAAACAAAGGGAACTCCGGTCCGCCCGAGTGTTGTGGAGGCCAGGAAGGAATTCCGCCTGGACCATGATGTCCTTGGAAAGGCAATAGGACCAAAACTCCTTCGCAAGCCGAGCCAGAGTCGCCGACTGGGTACCACCCAAACAATTGACGTAACGGACAGCAGACACGTTGTCCATACGCAGGAGGATGCAGGCATGAGCCATCCCATTGGTGAATGGCAAAAGATCCGGCCAGCAGTTCCAGCGCGTTGATGTGAAGGTGCGTCTCGTCCGTCGTCCAGCGGCCGCCCGTGGAGACCCCGTTGCAGTGGGCACCCCAGCCCTGCAGACTCGCATCCGATTCTACCGTAAACTCTGGTTGAAGGCCGAAAATCGCCTTGCCATTCCATGCCTCCAAGTTGTCGATCCACCAGTGAAGTTCCTCCCTGACTTCTGAGTCCAAGGTAACCAAATCCGCAAACGCCGCACCTGAGCGGAGGTGTGCAATCTTCAGGCGTTGCAGGGCTCGATAATGCAGCGGAGCAGGAAACACCGCCTGGATGGAAGAGGCGAGCAGGCCGATGATGCGGGCCAGATGCCGCAAGGTCAACTGAGGGGTAGACAGGGCGTGTCGCAGTTCTTTCCGAATTGAGCGCAGCTTCGACGTCGGGAGGCTGAGGGATTCGGACACTGAATCCACCGTGAACCCCAGAAATTCCATCCTCTGTAGAGGGGTCAGGCAAGATTTCTCCAAATTGAGGAGAAAACCGAGGCGTGAAAGCAGATCCGACGTCCAGCCTAGATGTTCCAGCAAGGTCGACCTGGAATTATGCATGATAAGAATGTCGTCCAGATAAACAATCAGACGTACACCCCGACTGCGAAGCCAAGACATGGCCGGACGCATCAGCTTGGTGAAGCACCAAGGAGCGGAGGACAGGCCGAAAGGGAGACAGGTGAACCGCCAAGTCTCTCCTCCCCACAGAAAACAGAGAAGGTCCCTGGATTGGGGGGCAATTGGTACCGTCAGGTAAGCATCCTTGAGGTCCAGTTTCACCATCCAATCCCCCGGCATAAGCAAGTCTCTGAGGAGGTGAATCCCCTCCATCTTGAATTCAGAGACCGAAGGTTTATAACCGGGCGCATCTGACCGCCCTTTTTCTGGACCAGAAAGATATTGCTGAGGACCCTCCTGTGAAAAGGAGGCGCCCTTTCTATCGCACCCTTGTGGGAGAGCGATACTAGCTCTAGGTCTACCAGGGAGCAATCGGGTCTTGACAGAACAAACGGGGGGGAGGAGGGAGGAGGTAAGGAGAGTCTATGAGCTCGATCTGGAAGCCCATGACTGTAGACAAAACCCATGGGTCGGAAGTGATGTCTGACCAGGCACGGAAAAAATGACGGAGTCTGCCCCCGATACAATGATCCGAAAAATCCCCCACAGGGGGAAGACTTACCAAAGGGTCTCCTGGAGTTGGGGTTCCCACGGAAGGACCTGGAACGCCAATTGCCGCCTCTGGCCGGGAAGAAAGGCGAGGGGTCTCTATGATCCTGGAAAGGAGGTCTCTGGTGATAGGAGCCTCGGCCCGCGCCACGGGCATGAAAGGCGGATCGGCCGGACAGGCGGCCCCTGCTACTGCCGGCCCTGGTGGAGACCCGTCCCTGAAATACTCTACGCATAGAGGACTGTGCCTTGTCTAAGGCCGTAAATGCACCCACAAATCGACTCAGATCTTTGATAAAAGAGTAGCCAAATAACAGCCCCTGTGCATCCTTACCTGCCTCCGTAAGGGCAAGATTAGCCAGCTTAGGGTCTATTTTAAAAAGAATGGCTTTACGCCGTTCAATAGCCAAAGATGTATTGGCGTTGCCAGCGATAAAAATCGCTCTCTGAGCCCAACCTCGAAGCTCGTCGGGGTCTATCCGTGAGCCATCTGCTCTGGCTGTCTCAGCCAATTCTAAAAGTTTAGTCAGGGACCCGAAAACGTCCAGGAGCTTATCCTGACAACTCCTCAATGCGGAGTCCAACCCTTTACAGGGGTTCCAGCCAGATTTTGCCAAAAACTGGGTCATTTTGGGGTCGACCACCGGGGTGTCACAGACCTTGTTAGGGACCAGGGGCCTCGGGCACTCCGCCCGTAGCTTATTGCGAGCTTCCTTACTCAACGGGTGGCGAACCCGAGATTCTAAATATTTGCCCACATGGTCCGACGGAAGCCATTCCGCCGACCGAGGGTGGTGGAGGGTGTCTGGGTTGAACATAAGCTCGCCAGAAGGATCTGCCAAGGCAGACGCTGAATCAACCGCAGTGGAAGTAGAGGGGATGGGGTCCCTGACCTCATGTCCCACATCAGGGGTATCCTCCTCAGAGGGATAAGTATGATCCTCAAACACCTCCAAGTCTGAACCCTTATCAGAGTCAGAATCAGTGCCCGGTTGTGCTCTAGCACATTTCCAAGTACGCGCCCTTTCTGCCTGGCGCGGCAAGGCTCTCTTGCGTGATCATTGCACGCTCTCATGGGTGGCAGTACGCTCATCAGTTCTATTATCCTGTGAAACAGGAGCATCAATGGCATCAGATGATGTATTCCTAACAGGGGCAGTCTGCAAGGCCTCTCTAGAAGGGTGTGCAGCAAGGGCCTGAGAAACAGTGGCAGCCAGCATACTGGACATGGAGTCCATGGCAGTCATTATGGCACTTGAGACCGACTGCTGTAGGGCCAATGTATGAGGGTCATTCCTCTCAATCTCCATCTCATCAGAAGGATGATGGCAGGCCTGGGCTGAAGGCTGGTCAGGGGCTGACATGATGCAAAATTTCTATGTGACAGAAAGCAGAGACTATAGGGCCGAAAAAAAGGACTAGAAATCTGTCCCAGTACTCACAAAACCTAGCGTAGGGGAAGGTAAGGCAAGGCAGGGGTTAATCACCCCAGAAGCGATGCGGCAGGAGCAGGAGAGCAGGGAGATGCGACCGATCCGATGCACAGCCGAGCAGAACTGAAGATGGCCGCCGAAATCCCGCGATAGTTGGGAAGACAGAATCCAAAATGGCCGCCGGGATCTCGCGAGAGTACGCGGAGCCCGGCAAAGCCGGAGAAAGAAGATCCGGCCGTCACAGAGAAGGGCCTGGAGCCCCAGATGCCGATGAAAAGCGGGGCGCAAAGCGCAGGTAAAAGGGGGAGATGGAGAGGCAAGCGCAATCTGTATAAAGCTGAAGATACAACTAATGGGAATAAACCCTAGAAATAAGGGCGGGGGGAGGACCCCCTGAATGGGAGCCAGTAGGCCAAGCAATAAAAACACCTCCAGAGCAATAGATAAGGGGTAAAAATATACAGGTATATAAGGGAATAATCACAAATAAAACAGAATGATGATGCCTCACAATCGGAAAATAACAATTAAAATTGAGGCACTAAACGCAGAGAGAACAAAAATTGCAGCACTTATCTGGTGGCAGCAGCAAAGAAAGAGGAAGACCCAGAGGAGGAGCTGCCTGTTATAGGGGCTGTCTTGGGAGGGACATTGTGTTACTATGGTTACGATGTTCATTATGTAAATTTTCTTTGCTGCTATTGGTGGAACAGTAAAGGAAGAGATAGCAATAGGAGCCTCCGTGTCGTGCTGTAAAACTCAGGATCAGTACAGGATAAGTAATGTATTGTATGTACACAGTGACTGCACCAGCAGAATAGTGAGTGCAGCTCTGGAGTATAATACAGGATGTAACTCAGGATCAGTCCAGGATAAGTAATGTAATGTATGTACACAGTGACTCCACCAGCAGTATAGTGAGTGCAGCTCTGGAGTATAATACAGGATGTAACTCAGGATCAGTACAGGATAAGTAATGTATGTACACAGTGACTCCACCAGCAGTACAGTGAGTCCAGCACTGAAGTAGACTATATAAGTAACTTAGAATTGGGACAAAATAATTGAATTGATATTTTTATACATAGTTTACACAGCATATGTTTTTTATTTTCCTTTCTCTGCTGTAAAATGATCTCGCTATGTTATGTGATCTGCTCTGCATTTGTAGACAGGCGCCGGCTCGGAGTCTCTGTGATGTGATTTACATTTTCAGCAAATATATTTCAATATCTGAGAAAAAAAAGTTAGTCATTAAACATTTGGTAAAATCTCTGTGCGTTATCAGGATCCTCATTCCTCACAGTACAGGAAAGATGGCTGATTCTACAGAGGGGGACACTGGAGTCCAGTATCTGGGTCTAATGATCTCATCACTGATGACTCTTATACCTGGGCTGGTGATACATTCATTTATTATAGCCGTCAATGTCAATGACTGGTGGAAAGGAAGATCGGTGACTCCTGTTGACCACGTTGTAACTTCTGTTTGCATTTCAAGGATCTGCGCTGAGTCTGATTCTGTACTACATTTTTTTGTGGATAAACTTTCCATGAAAAACCCGCATTCAGATGACACTTTGTTTATTATGGGAGCACTTTCTACTTTCTTTACTTCTGCCAATTTTTGGTTAACAGCTCTGCTTTCCATTGTCTTCTGTCTGAAGATCTCCAACTTCCAGACCAGAATGTTCCTGTATCTGAGACGGATGATAGTACCGAGGACTGTTTATTTCATTGTAGCCTCAGTGCTTCTCTCAGGTGTCAGTTGTTTGGTAAATCTGTCCATCCCTTTGAATGATATGGGCAAAGGTAAACCTTACAATGTGACCATGAATGATGCATTCACAGATTGCATGTCTAATAATTATATATACATTTATTCATTCGCAACCTTCTTCCCGCTGCTTTTATGTTGCATATCATCCATCCTTCTATTCATCTCATTGTATCATCACATAACAAGGATGAAGATGAGCGGTAACTTAACCACCAATTTGGAGACATATTACTCAGTGATTAAATTTATGTCCTTCACTTTCATATATAACACTTTATACTTTATTGTCAATTTTGTTGCTGGCATTTCTTACTGTCTATACTGGGGGAGTCTTCCATGGCTTTATATTATCTTAGGAGTTCTACCAACTCTACATTCTTCCTACCTGATCTACAGAACAGTCAAACTCAGGAGTCAGGTGTCCAAGGTTCTTCAGAATGTGATTGATTCCTTATTTTATAGAATAGACAGAGAATCCAGACAAAACATAGAAGTAGTAGATCAATGAGGTAAATGCTGGGGTGGTGGGGCTGTCATTTCACTGAATCATAGTAAACTATATGAAACATCTCAGGCAAGAATAAGAGAATGGAAATGTAGTTTTCCAAATGTATCCAGTACAAGTGGAAACAGACAATAGATGATAGTTTCTTCTTTCTGGTAAAGTCCATGTCTATATAGTTGTATTTTTATCTAATTATTTCAAGTGAGCTCCTTGCTGAAAAGACAGAGGAACACTTTACACTCACGTTAATATAATTACTCTCTAATCAATAATTATGTACTTAAAGAGGTTTCCCACAAATAATATTCCACAGTTTTCAAAACTGGATGGAGTAGTTTTATAATTGCATGTAATTAAAAATTTTGTATAGCTACTGAGTTATTCAATAAAATGTTTGTGTATAGTGCCACTTAATTTCTTATTTCTTTGACCTGCTCACTGAGATGGCCGCACATGCTCAGTTTCATCCTTCAACTGCTTCCTGAGTTGTGATAGGGAGAGCATGGACACGCCCCCTGAGCTGCAGCAGAAAAGACACTCCCCTTGAGCTGTCAGCTTGATATAAATCTATGGGAAGATATCTGGATCCATCTGAGGTACAGGGCTGGTTCTAGCTTTGTTAGAAAGTAGAGTTGAGCGAACCCGAACTGTAAAGTTTGGATTCGTACCGAACTTTAGGGTTTTCACCCGGACCCGAACATTTATGTAATAGTTCGGGTTCGGGTTCGGTGTTCGGCGATTTTTATGGCGCTTTTTGAAAGGCTGCACAGCAGCCAATCAACAAGCATCATACTACTTGCCCCAAAAGGCCATCACAGCCATGCCTACTATTGGCATGGCTGTGATTGGCCAACTGCAGCATGTAACCCAGCCTCTATTTAAGCTGGAGTCACGTAGCGCCGCCCGTCACTCTGCTCGGATTAGTGTAGGGAGAGGCTGCAGCTGCTGTGAGGGAGAGGGGAGAAATCTTATCAAGAACTGTTTTTTGTACTCAGCGATCTACAGCAAATGTGTTTTGTGGGTGCAGTGCAATACATGATCGGCAGCCATTTTTTGCAACGATAGTGCACCAGCACAGGCTATCTGCATGTTTGCAAGTCCAGAAATACAGCTTTGGCATACTGGGGTGAAAAAAGCCTCTGATATACTGCACATCTGGGATTAGACAAGCATAAGTGACTGTCACATTTAGGACAGAAATACAGCTTTTTGGTTAGGGTGAAAAAACCCTCTAATATACTGCACATCTGTGATTACACATGCATAAGTGACTGTCACATTTAGGCCATAAATACGGCTTTGGCATACTGGGGTGAAAAAACCCTCTAATATACTGCACATCTGGGATTACAAGTGCATAAGTGACTGTCACATTTAGGACACAAATATAACTTTTTGGTTAGGGTGAAAAAACCCTCTAATATACTGCACATCTGGGATCACACGTGCATAAGTGACTGTCACATTTAGGCCATAAATACGGCTTTGTGCTTACTGTGGTGAAAAACCCCTCTAATATACTGCACATCTGGGATTAGACAAGCATAAGTGACTGTCACATTTAGGCCAGAAATACGGCTTTTTGGTTACTGGGGTGAAAAAACCCTCTAATATACTGCACATCTGGGATTAGACAAGCATAAGTGACTGTCACATTTAGGACACAAATACAACTTTTTGGTTAGGGTGAAAAAACCCTCTAATATACTGCACATCTGGGATCACACGTGCATAAGTGACTGTCACATTTAGGCCATAAATACGGCTTTGTGCTTACTGTGGTGAAAAACCCCTCTAATATACTGCACATCTGGGATTAGACAAGCATAAGTGACTGTCACATTTTGGACAAAAATACAGCTTTTAGGTTAGGGTGAAAAAAAACTCTATTATACTGCACATCTGGGATTAGACAAGCATAAGTGACTGTCACATTTTGGACAGAAATACAGCTTTTTGGTTAAGGTGAAAAAACCCTCTAATATACTGCACATCTGGGATTAGACAAGCATAAGTGACTGTCACATTTTGGACAGAAATACAGCTTTTTGGTTAGGGTGAAAAAACCCTCTAATATACTCTACATCTGGGATTAGACAAGCATAAGTGACTGTTACATTTAGGCCAGAAATACAGCTTTTTGGTTACTGGGGTGAAAAAAGCCTCTAATATACTGCACATCTGGGATTACACGTGCATAAGTGACTGTCACATCTAGGCCATAAATACGGCTTTGGCATACTGGGGTGAAAAAAGACTCTGATATACTGCACATCTGGGATTAGACAAGCATAAGTGACTGTCACATTTAGGCCATAAATACTGCTTTTTGGTTACTGGGGTGAAAAAAGCCTCTAATATATTGCACATCTGGGATTACACGTGCATAAGTGACTGTCACATTTAGGCCATAAATACAGCTTTGGCATACTGGGGTGAAAAAAGCCTCTCATATACTGCAAATCTGGGATAAGACGTGCATAAGTGAGTGTCACATTTAGGCCACAAATACCGCTGTCATATAGAGTTTTAAATTTTTTTTTTAGTGCAATACCCTACATCAGGGTTTATATTGGCGGTTAATTATTTTAACATACTTGTTCTTCCCATTTTGTACATAATAAATGTGTGTAATGTGCTGTAAAGATTATACTTAAATGTTATGTTTGACGTTGCTGCCATCTAGTGGTCAATGTTAGTTTCTACTTCGCCAGAACTTTACAGGAAGTGTATTGTCAGAGGCAGTAACCTTTAACCTGGAACTGTATTTCCTCCATTTCATCACTGCTCCTGGATCTTGCAGGCTGCATGCAGAGGAGCTCTTAATCTATTCCTGGACTAATGATGGAATTGTCTGTTAGTACTCTCACTGATGGAGTGAGGCTGCTGTATAATGTTTAATGTATTGACACATATGTTTTGTTTATGTTTATGTTGTAGTTTTACAAAGTTATTCAGAAAAGAAAATACATACAGATCTGATGTCTCACGTTTCTTGACTTCTGAATTATTGTTAAGCGGTCTGATATTTCCTTTAGCCAAACTCTTGAAAATATAGTCCTTCATGGCTTGTTTTTCGGGGCCAGAAAGATTATATAACCTGGTCTTAGGTAACTTTGCTCCAGGGAGCAGGTTAACCGAGCAATCATAGGGATGATGGGATGGTAACTCCTTGGACACCCCTTCTCAGAGAAAACATCTTCAAAGTCGGACACAAATGATGGTAAGGTTGTAATGGAGGTGGCTGAGCAACTGCTACTTAAGCGATTGTCCCTGCAATGTTCACTCCATTCCAATATCTCTCTGGCCTGCCAATCAACAACAGGATTGTGCGCTACCAACCAGGGAAGACCTAAGATCATAGGATATAGCAAGAAATAAACTCATTATGGAGGGCCCCCATGTATGTTATGTAAGATGTATGTTATGTACCATGTGTGTTAGGTTCCTCTAAAAAAGAGCAGAGTCGATAGCGAATATGGGGATAGATCTAGCTAAAGGACTAAAAGAAAAACCCACTGTCCGAACATATCGTGAATCCACCAAATTGATTCCCGCCCCACAGAAATCGTCTTAGTTTTATTTTCCGAAACTACCATAGCTGGCAAAACAAACTGAGACGTTTGTATGGAGGAGATGTATACACCCAGGTTGCCATCCTCCGCACAAACTGGGGTCAGTAGTTTTCCGTCATTTTTTTCTTTTTGGGTACGGATGGACAAGCTCCAATAAAATGACCCCTCTGACCGCAGAAAAAACAAACCCCAGGCTTACGGCGACCCCCAGGAGGACCAACCTGATGAGCGAATTGACTTGGGATGAATCATCCAAAGTCGATTCGCATAAAACTTCATTTCAATACTGTACGGAGCGAGCGCTCTGTATTGGCTCCGATGAGCCGAAGTTATTACTTTGCGAAGTCTAGCGAGACTTCGCGTAATAACTTTAGAAATTGATTTATACTGTAAAAAACTATTTCCCAAACTCGGGTTTGGTTCCAAGTGGTATCTTGGAACCGAACCCAAGTTCGGGAAATGTTTTTTTCAGTATAAACCAATTTCTGAAGTTATTATGCGAAGTGTCGTGAGACTTCGCAAAGTAATAACTTCGGCTCATCGGAGCCAATACATTCTAATACTGTATGGAGCGCTCGCTCCGTACAGTATTGAGAACAATAAACCGCCTGATCTCCTTGCTGAATCCGCCTTAATCTAGACGGCATAGAGAGTTGTCAGGTTTATCGAATATGAAACCCAGGGCCTCAAAAAACCGACCGGAGGACCTGGGTACCAGCTGGTAACAAAAATGCCCAGGATTTAGGGTCCCCTTGAAGAAGTGAGATAACAATCCCCACCCGCTGTTCCTCAGTACCAGAGGAAATTGGAGCGCAGCCTGAAATATAATTTATAGGCTTCTTGGAACACCACAAATTTGTCTCTCCCTCCAGAAAATCTGTCAGGAAAAGCAACCTTAGGTTCCAGATTGACCTGGTTACCAATAGCAACCACTTGGCTCGAGGTCTGCTGCAGCTGCTGCTGTGGAAGGATCAACGTCCTCAATTCTGTCACTTCAAGAGATAGACCTTGCAACTACTTTGTCAGAGCAGCAATAGGATCCAAAGTGAATCAAAATAAGGGCCAGATATAATATCAGTAGTGATGAGCGGCAGGTGCCATATTCGATTTCGACGAAATTCACGAATATTCGATAGAATATTCGCTTAATATTCGTCGAAATCGAATATTCGTCATTATTCTAGTTATCGCGATTATTATGAGATTGCGATTTTAACTTAAGGCTACTTTCCTATTGATTTGATATCTAGAATTAGCCAAGATGACGAATATGACGAATGTATTCGTCATATTCCTCAAAACGAAGATAACGAAGTATTCTCCATCTTCGTTTTAGCTATCTATTCGTCAACTTCGCTAATTATAGCAATCAAATAGGAAAGTTGACTATAGAGATAGCTAAGTATAGAGTAAGTATAGAGACAGCTGTTTTTATTTGCAATGCGATTATATTATTTTTGTCTTATTTTTATAAATAGAATAATTATAATAATTATCAAGTATTATAATTATTCTATTTTTTAAAAAAAGCAGTAATATAATCGCATAGCGAATTAAACACAGCTGTCACTATAGTCAACCTTCCTATTTGATTGCTAGAATTAGCGAAGTTGACGAATAGATAGCTAAAACGAAGATGGAGAATACTTTGTTATCTTCGTTTTGAGGAATATGACGAATACATTCGCCATATTCGCTAATTCTATCAAGCTAACCATAGTAAACCAGGTCCAAGTTGAAATCGCAATTCGATTATTATAACTTGTATTAATCGAATTGCGATTTCAACGTAATTCTCAAATCCGACAGTACATTCTAGTATGGAGAGACGTACCCATGGTGATGGGGACGCTCCATGAGCAGGGAAGTCGTCAGAAGCGGCAACGGGCACTGACTGGAGCAGCCAGGAAGTCAGGAATCCTAAGGACAGGTAAGAACAACTTTAGGAAAGTGGGAAAGAAAAAAATATAACAATAAAAACGAATATTCGAAATATCGAATATTATAGCACTATATTCGAAATATTCGCGAATTAACGAAGTGACGATATTCGCAAAAAAATATATATCGATATTCGAATATTCGCGCTCAACACTAAATATCACGTCTGATATGGCAGGTAACAGACGTGTGGCGCAGAGGGAAGGGGAGTACCCTACCACTAGGGAGAGGGAGTGGTGACCACTAACTCACCTAGCAATGGCACCTGGCTGCCCTGACGTCTCTAGACGGGCTGCTAACCTGTACGCTGATCACTTGCTTTGTCTTTGGCTTACCCTGAAATAAGCCCTAGGTAGTGAGTAGGGCGGTGGGAGCACTAGTCCTCACCACTGACAACTAGGGTAACAACAGGGAGAGGACAAACCACTCAAACACCACAAACAATCCCCAAAGGGAGACAACAAACAGTAGAGAACTGGAGATCTGACAGTACCAGTTCCAACAGCTCCACAGCAACTCCATCTTCAATAGACATGGAGAAAAAAGTGTGGCGTGCCAGAACCGCAGGGGGGACACATGAGGTGCACGGTGGACCGATGAGGGGCAGTAATAATACAGTTCATCGGTTTACTCATGGTTAGCAGAACGCCTCCCTGGGCCGGCAGCACAGTGATTAGGAAGACAGCACGAAACCTTCCGGGGCACACTCGGTGATAGGGAAGCACCAGCCTAGATGGAGGTTGAGGTGCCTTTGATGACGGCGGTGTTTAGGGTGCTTGTGGCGGCTGGGTCCCTTGGTGGTACAACCAGTTGTAGTGGTAGTATTGAAGAATGAGGTAGACAGTGGTAGGATACAACTCACAACTTTTACTGTAGATGGCTTTAGTTGCAGCATATACATCCAGACAGAATACAGTCTCTTGGTATTTAGAGGAATTCTGTTGATCCACTGTTAATAGGTTTTGCTAGGTCCTGACTGTGGTTCAGTAAGTCTTACTGGTAGGTGACTTTGCTTCAGGTCCCTTTTAAACCAGTGTAGTTTGGTGAGGTTGCCGGTGGCTAAAGACTCCTTCATCTGGGTTCCCAAAGGTCTTTGATGCCTGGGTAATGGCTATTATCCTTTGGTTTTAAATCCTTCCTTTTTGTTGTCCCTTCTTGGACTAGACTTTACTCCTGAGCAGACTTGTTCTTGATCTGCACACTCTCTAACTAAACAGAAGACTGACCACAGATTAGACCTGAGCTGGGCTAGATATCCCAGAGTGGTGCTATCCCCATCTAGTGGTGGGATGTATAAAGCACACTTGACCAGCCTATGAACAGGGATACAACAGGTGATGTAATGCAAAATGACATGCGATACAGTAATGCAGTTTTACAGTAATTTTGCAGTTCCCACGTGTCCTGAGTGGGACACTGCATACCCCCATGGTAAAAGATAAGTCGACCTCGACACATTTTTGACTCGATGTTGTGTCTTCCTGTAAGATATAAGAGAAGGGAAAGCATGCATGCATAGGAAATAACACCATAATCCCATTCTTGTACTCCTTGTATCTGAAAGTAAAATGGGTTGGGCAAACATATCTCAGGCAACAACGAAATGTGATAAAAGGTGACAACAGGCTTGTAATTTTTCCTCTGAAGACTGTATTGAGAAAACCAGGGTAGTCCATAATGATGTGGAAAAAGGAAAAAACAAAAATAACATCTCAGGAGGCTCACAGGATATGAGTCCGTTCCCTGGGCACAGGAAAATGTCAAAATAGCATAACATGGAGGCTCAGGTGCGTGAAAGTCTATCTCCGGGTGCAGTCTTGAACGTTGCAAAACAGGTGTAAGGCAAACAGTCCCTTAAAAAGTCCTTTAAGGAAATAAATACATAGTAGACGTAAGTCAGTCTTTTTCTTAAACTCTGGAACTCCAGACGATGTAAGGATGCACTCAACGATGAAACGGCAGGGCTGGAAGTTGTCTTCTCAGCTGCAGGAAATCCCTATAACGGACAGGTGGTTGTCCTCTTTTAATCCTGTCGGATCTACGAAGCGGCTGAGACTCTACAGGCCTTATTTCAAGGGAACTTGGTGTTTCCTGAGCTGTAGTAGATACTTCTCGAGATAGCTCCTCCGGTTGAAGTGCAGTTGTGTTGGTCTTGGCAGGCTCTAAGATATTGAGCCATGGAGTAAAGAACCATTGTAAAGGAGTCTAATAACGTTTTTCCAAAAGACTGTATTGGTCCTTCTGAATCAGATGATTTTACAGGCTCTGGTTCTACGAATTGAGTTTCCTTTTGAACAGCTTCTTCTTGAAGAGTTTATTCTTGAGTATCTTCCTTGAGACACAATTTAAGGCGATTTCGATGCACTACATGTGATTTGTCCTCTTGGGTAATCTCAAAAGTATCAGTCTCTGGATTGAGAATAACGGTAATAGTGTAAGGTTCTCTCTCCCATTTGCTATCTAATTTGTTGGTACGATGGTTGTTTTTTAACCACACACGGTCACCAATTTTGAGAGGTTCTGCTTTGGCAGATTGGTCATAAATTATCTTTTTGTTGTTTTTCATGAGCATGTTCCATGCGTTGTTGAACAATTTCTTGTGCATCAATCAAACGTCTTTGGTGCTCACTCACCCAATCAGTTTTTGGTAGAGGGTTGATTGCATCAGGCACTTGTACGCAGAATAGTGTTATTGTAGGTATACATCAATTGAGGCAGTAGAATAGGCCAATCATTTCTGGTAGCAGGTGGTACCGCTCTTAACATCTCAATTAAAGTTTGGTTAATTTTTTCGTAAAGCCCATTCTCTTGGGGATGGTAGGCTGTGGTCCTGATTTTCTGACAATTGTAAAATGTACACAGTTCTTTAAAGACTTGCTACTCAAAGGCAGATAACTGATCTGTGAGTATTCTTTCTGGGCATCCATATGGCAACAATAAATGTTTCCAGAAAGCATCTGCAGTTGTTTTAGCGGTCAAGTCCTTGACAGGTACGGCTACAACAAATTTAGTATAATGATCAATGATGGTCATAGCGAATGTGTAACCTGAGCGACTTGGTTCCAGCTTCACATGGTCAATTGCAACTATTTCTAGCGGTGTTCGGCTTACAATGGGATGTAAGGGTGCTTTTTGGTCATGTTTTTCATTTCTTCCAACAGCACAGGTGTAACACTCTCGACACCACTTTTCAATGTCTCCTCTCATCCTGATCCAGTAGAATCTTCTATGGATGGTGGCTTCTGTTTTCTGCACGCCAAAGTGTCCTGATTGATCATGGTACATCTCAAGAAATATTCTTGCATCTTGGCGCGGTATTAAGATTTGATACAGACGATCCCAGGTAATTGGATCTAAGGTCCTTCTTAACAGTAGGCCCTTT
This sequence comes from Bufo bufo, assembly GCF_905171765.1. Lineage (NCBI taxonomy): Eukaryota > Metazoa > Chordata > Amphibia > Anura > Bufonidae > Bufo > Bufo bufo. The sequence goes on along the minus strand of NC_053392.1, from coordinate 38,101,738 downwards.
TGTAGAAAGAGGTGTTTTCTGTGTCTCCATAGTCTTGACAATTCTGGATCAGCATTCCTTCTGCAGATTCTTTCTGATGTTCTTCCACTGGTGAAGAAATCTTGCAGTTCACCCAACACTCTGCTTTCATTTTGCAGCTTGATCCATCTTTCTTTGTCCACTTGAGATTTTGGATCCACTTGTTGTTGAAGGTTAAAGGGACACTGTCAGGCCAAATCAGCATATATAGTTAGATATATGACATTACAGGTCTTATACAGTCTTTTAAAAGCATATAAGTATCCCCCCTGTCCACCTTATAAAGAGCGAAATATAAAGTTTTATAACCTGCTTGTCCGGTCACCAATCTGCCCAAGGGGTGGCGTTTCATGTGAAAATGCGCCCAGCCAGCCGCTCTCAACTGCCGTCTGAAGCCCCGCCCAGCTCATCAATATTCACTTCGCTGGGCGGCGGCTAGAACTCTCCCCAGGCCCATGCGCAGGATCGGGACTGGGGAGAGTTCTAGCCGCCGCCCAGCGAAGTGAATATTGATGAGCTGGGCGGGGCTTCAGACGGCAGTTGAGAGCGGCTGGCTGGGCGCATTTTCACATGAAACGCCGCCCCTTGGGCAGATTGGTGACCGGACAAGCAGGTTATAAAACTTTATATTTCGCTCTTTATAAGGTGGACAGGGGGGATACTTATATGCTTTTAAAAGACTGTATAAGACCTGTAATGTCATATATCTAACTATATATGCTGATTTGGCCTGAATGTGTCCCTTTAAGGACCTTTTTCCCTTTGATGGCGATAATGTCTTGGTGGGCAAAATTTTTGTAGAAGGATGGCATCTCTACCTCTTCCCAAACATCTTCTTGTGTAGTAGGGTCTTCTTGGGTTGGCAGACGGGATAATGCATCCACATTTTCATTTGCTTTTCCTGTTCTGTATTTCACGGTGAAATTGTAGTTAGCAAGGCCCATCTTTGTTCTAATGCTCCTAAATTGGCGGTGTTAAGATGCGCTAGCGGGTTGTTATCTGTGAAGGCCACAAATGGTGTTGCGGCAAGGTAATCCTTAAATTTCTCTGTAACAGCCCACACGAGTGCGAGGAATTCCAATTTGAAGGAACTATAGTTTTGGTCGTTTCTTTCAGTACCTCTAAGGCTGGTTTCACACGGGCGTTGCAGGAAAAGGTGCGGGTGCGTTGCGGAAACATGTGCAATTTTTCCGTGCGAGTGCAAAACATTGTAATGCGTTTTGCACGTGCGTGAGAAAAATCGGCATGTTTGGTACCCAAACTTCTTCACAGAAGTTCGGGTTTGGGTTAGGTATTCTGTAGATTGCTATTATTTTCCCTTATAACATGGTTATAAGGGAAAATAATAGCATTCTGAATGCATAGTACAATAGCGCTGGAGGGGTTAAAAAAAATAAAAAATAATTTAACTCACCTTAATCCACTTGCTCGAGCAGCCCGACTTCTCTTCTGTCTTCTTCTTTGCTGTGTGCAGGAAAAGGACCCGTCGTGACGTCACTCCAGTCATCACATTGTCCGTCACATGATCTTTTACCATGGTGATGGATCATGTGATGACTGGAGTGACGTCACCACAGGTCCTTTTCCTGCACACAGCAAAGAAGAAGACAGAAGAGATGCCGAGCTGCGCGAGCAAGTGGATTAAGGTGAGTTAAGTTATTTTAAAAAAAAAATTAACCCCTCCAGCCCAATACAAAAAAAAAAGGTAAGATTTGTTTGATTTAAATTTACAATTTTTTTTTTTTTTTTCTCCTCTTTAAAATGGCAGACTTTGTTCAGTGCAGGAATTGCTGTGCATTTATTTCATGTTCCACTCTTTGGAGATTCGGATGCTGTCAGATCTGTAGACAGTTCTCCTTACTGCAGCAGGAAATTGAATTTTTGAAATCTGAAATATTTAAATTATCTGTTAAACAAACTCCAGCTAGGACTGCTGCAATGCCACTGCCACAGAGGACCCCCAGAAATGGCAGATGGGTTAATGTAGGTTCTGGAAGACTTAGAGTGGTGGATAGAAGACATGTCCCACAGTCGGTGGTTCTCCATAATTCATTTGCAGCACTCTCAGAATGTAAGGACAACATGGATATGGACTCAAGCACAGAGGGTGAGAAACCATCGACTCCTATGTCTAATGTATGCAACAAAAAAGATAAAGTGAAGTCTCAAAGGATGCAGCTGTTGCTGGGGGATTCAATCATAAGAAGTGTGGAGCTTAAAGAAAATGGTTTTGTGAGATGTCTCCCTGGGGCTACTGCTAGAAGAGATAGAAGACGTATTATTAATATTGTTAAGCAAGCAAAGCAGGAAGGGGACGTGGATGTTCTTGTCCATCTAGGGACAAATGACCTGGCTTGCAATGAAGTGTCAGAGGTGAAAAAATCTTTTATCACACTTGGTAATGACGTACAGGATTTTGCATCCACCATTTCATTTTCTGAAGTTCTGCCTGTGCATAATGTTCGGAATGATAGGCAGAGGCGCATAAAGGAGTTCAACATTAGGCTTGGTGAATGGTGTCAAGAGCAAGAATTTGGCTTTGTTTCTCATGATAGCTCTACTTGGGATAGAAAGGAACTGTACAAAAAAGATAGTTTGCATCTTTCTCTCAAAGGAACAAATGTACTTAGTGAACAACTCCAAGAATTTGCGGAAGAGTATTTAAACTAGGAAGGGGGGGCAAAAGAGTGAAAATAAAAGAGTCCAATTGCCCCCCGAAACAATGCCAGAACAGGTCAGAAGCACAGAGGTTAAGAAATGATAAGCTCAGAGTCCTGTCTACAAATGCTCGCAGTTTAGGTAAAAAAATCAATGAACTTGGGTCAATAATGGCATCTGAGAATGTAGATTTAGTGGCTGTTACGGAGACATGGTTTAATGAAAGAAATGACTGGGACATAACCATACCAGGGTACTCTTTATACAGAAGAGACAGAGAAGGCAAGAAAGGAGGAGGAGTGGCCCTGTATGTGAAAGATAGCATTAAATCTAACCTAATACAAGTTGGTGAGGCCAACATAGAGTCAGTTTGGGTTACGTTGCAGTTTGCTAACCATGCAGTAACTCGTGTAGGTGTGATATATAGACCACCTGGTCAAGTTAAAGAACTAAATGATCTACTAGTTGAAGAAATAGCTAAAATGACAATGGAAGGAGAAGTTATCATTATGGGAGATTTCAATCTTCCAGATATAAACTGGAAAACCAAAATAGCAAGTTCTACCAGGAGTACAGATATTCTAAATTCCCTACTGGGGTTATCTCTACAACAAGTGGTTGAGGAGCCAACCCGGAGGGAGGCCATTTTGGATTTGGTATTCACAAATGGGGATTCGGTATATGATGTCATTGTAGGCGAAACCTTGGGATCTAGTGATCACCAGTCAGTGTGGTTTAATATAAGAACTGTGAAAGAGTCCCACCACACAAAAACAAAAGTTTTAGATTTTAGAAAAACAGACTTTTCAAAAATGAAATTAGTCATAAATGAGTCCTTATCAGACTGGAACGGATTATATGGAGTCCAGGAGAAATGGGACTACTTAAAAGGTGCATTATTGAAGGCAACAGAAAATTGCATTAGACTTGTCAGTAAAAGCAAAAAAAGGAAGAGACCACTGTGGAACTCAGCAGAAGTGGCCCAAATCATTAAAAATAAAAAGCTAGCATTTTGTAATTATAAAAAAAAAAAACCAGAGCAATGAAGATAAGGAAATCTACAAGATTAGGCAGAGAGAGGCCAAGCAAGTTATAAGAACTTCTAAAGCGCAGGCAGAAGAAAAACTAGCTCAGTCTATGAAAAAAGGGGATAAGACATTCTTCAGATATATAAATGAAAAAAGGAAATTAAAACAAGGAATAACTAAATTAAAAACAAAGGACGGAAGGTATGTAGAAGAGAATAAAGGGCTAGCCGACTGCCTTAATGAATACTTCTGTTCAGTTTTTACAAAAGAAAAAGGAGAAGGACCTCCACTAGAAAGGATGACTAATAAATCATTTGATGCATGTATCTTTACAGAGGAAGATGTTCTAAGTTTGCTGTCTAAGGTGAAGACAAATAAGTCACAGGGGCCTGATGAGATACACCCAAAATTATTAAAAGAGCTTAGTGGTGAGCTGGCAAAACCGCTAACAGATTTATTTAACCAATCATTAGTAACAGGAGTCGTCCCGGAAGATTGGAAATTGGCAAATGTCGTGCCCATTCACAAGAAAGGTAGTAGGGAGGAATCGAGCAACTATAGACCAGTGAGTCTGACATCAATAGTAGGCAAATTAATGGAAACCCTATTAAAGGATAGGATTGTGGAACATCTAAAATCCCATGGATTGCAAGATGAAAAACAACATGGGTTTACTTCAGGGAGATCATGTCAAACAAATCTTATAGATTTTTTTGACTGGGTGACTAAAATAATAGACGGTGGAGGTGCAGTAGACATCACATATCTAGATTTTAGTAAGGCTTTTGACACTGTCCCACATAGAAGACTTATCAATAAACTGCAGTCATTGAGCATGGACTCCCATATTGTTGAGTGGATTAGGCAGTGGCTGAGTGACAGACAACAGAGGGTTGTAGTCAATGGAGAACATTCAAAACAAGGTCATGTTACCAGTGGGGTTCCACAGGGATCTGTACTGGGACCAATTTTGTTTAATATCTTCATAAGTGATATTGCAAAAGGCCTCAATGGGAAGGTTTGTCTTTTTGCTGATGACACAAAGATATGTAACAGGGTTGATGTTCCTGGAGGGAAACGCCAAATGGAAAAGGATTTAGGAAAACTAGAAGAATGGTCAGAACTCTGGCAACTGAAATTTAATGTGGATAAGTGCAAGATAATGCACCTGGGGCGTAAAAACCCAAGGGCAGAATATAGAATATTTGACACAGTCCTGCCCTAAGTATCTGAGGAAAGGGATTTAGGAGTAATTATTTCAGAAGACTTAAAGGTGGGAAGACAATGTAATAGGGCAGCACGAAATGCCAGCAGAATGCTTGGATGTATAGGGAGAGGTATAAGCAGTAGAAAGAGTGAAGTGCTTATGCCGCTGTACAGAACACTGGTGAGACCTCACTTGGAGTATTGTGCGCAGTACTGGAGGCCATATCTCCAGAAGGATATAGATACTCTAGAGAGAGTTCAGAGAAGAGCTACTAAACTAGTACATGGATTGCAGGATAAAACTTACCAGGAAAGGTTAAAGGACCTTAACATGTATAGCTTGGAAGAAAGAAGAGACAGAGGGGATATGATAGAAACTTTTAAATACATAAAGGGAATCAACTCGGTAAAGGAGGAGAGCATATTTAAAAGAAGAAAAACTACCACAAGAGGACACAGTTTTAAATTAGAGGGGCAAAGGTTTAAAAGTAATATAAGGAAGTATTACTTTACTGAGAGAGTAGTGGATGCATGGAATAGCCTTCCTGCAGAAGTGGTAGCTGCAAATACAGTGAAGGGGTTTAAGCATGCATGGGATAGGCATAAGGCCATCCTTCATATAAGATAGGGCCAGGGGCTATCCATAGTATTCAGATATATTGGGCAGACTAGATGGGCCAAATGGTTCTTATCTGCCGACACATTCTATGTTTCTATGTTTCTATTGTACTATGCATTCTGTATTCACAATGCTATTATTTTCCCTTATAACCATGTTATAAGGGAAAATAATAATAATGATCGGGTCTCCATCCCGATGGTCTCCTAACAACCGTGCGTGAAAATCGCACCGCATCGGCACTTGCTTGAGGATGCCTGCGATTTTCACGCAGCCCCATTCACTTCTATGGGGCCTGCGTTGCATGGAAAACGCACAATATAGAGCATGCTGCGATTTTCACGCAACGCACAAGTGATGTGTGAAAATCACCGCTCGTGTGCACAGCCCCATAGAAATGAATGGGTCAGGATTCAGTGCGGGCGCAATGTGTTCACATCACACATTGCACCCGCGCGGAATACTCGCCCGTGTGAAAGGGGCCTAAGAGATCTACTAGCGTAGGAAATGACTCTCTTTACCTTCTTGTATTTGCGACAAGACAGCTCCCTGGTAGGGATGAGCGAACCCGAACTGTATAGTTCGGGTTCGTACCGAATTTTGGGGTGTCCGTGACACGGACCCGAACATTTTCGTAAAAGTCCGTGTTCGGGTTCGGTGTTCGGCGCTTTCTTGGCGCTTTTTGAAAGGCTGCAAAGCAGCCAATCAACAAGCGTCATACTACTTGCCCCAAGAGGCCATCACAGCCTTGCCTACTATTGGCATGGTTATGATTGGCCAGTGCAGCATGTGACCCAGCCTCTATTTAAGCTGGAGTCACGTAGCGCCGCACGTCACTCTGCTATGATCAGTGTAGGGAGAGGTTGCAGCTGCGACGTTAGGGCGAGATTAGGCAGATTAACTCCTCCAAAAGAATTCATTCTGTGATCGATCTGCAGCTGTGGATCATTGAAGTGCTATTATTGACTTGCTCACTTTTTTGAGGCTGCCCAGAGCGTTTTTAGATCACTTTTTTTCTGGGGTGATCGGCGGCCATTTTGTGACTTGTGGTGCGCCAGCACAAGCTATCACCAAGTGTATTTAACCATCGATAGTGTGGTTATTTTGTGCTATATCCTACATCAGCTGTAGGCTGAGCCTGTGTCACCGAAGTGCATTTAACCATCAACAGTCTGATTATTTTTTGGCCATATACTACATCTGGTGCAGGCTGAGCCTGTGTCACCCAAGTGCATTTAACCATCAACAGTGTGGTTATTTTTTGGCCATATATTACATAAGGGGCAAGTTGAGCCTGTCACCCAGCGCCTAAAAAATAGACCTGACATTTCTTTTCAACCAAATCTGTACTGTTTTAGCTGGTCAAGTTATTTGTAGTGACTGTAAAAGCACACTTTTTTTTCTGGGTTGAAAAACCATTCCCAAATTTGCCATTCTCAAAATAACTAGTTTCTGGTATTTGAGGCCTACTTGAAATCTATCCCAAAAAGAATATCTTACATTGAAGGTACTGATAGTGTCATTCAGAAAAACCTAAGACACACGCTAGCGTGCTGATAGAAGTCTGATTCTGTGATTAAACCTATACCTGTCACACAGCGCAAAAAAAAACAGGCCTCACATCTCTATTTAACCAAATCTGTACTGTTTTAGCTGGTCAAGTTATTTGTAGTGACCGTAAAAGCACACTTTTTGTTCTGGGTTGAAAAACCATTCCCAAATTTGCCATTATCAAAATAACTAGTTTCTGGTATTTGAGGCCTACTTGAAATCTATCCCAAAAAGAATATCTTACATTGAAGGTACTGATAGTGTCATTCAGAAAAACCTAAGACACACGCTAGCGTGCTGATAGAAGTCTGATTCTGTGATTAAACCTATACCTGTCACACAGCGCAAAAAAAAACAGGTCTCACATCTCTATTCAACCAAATCTGCACTGTTTTAGCTGGTCAAGTTATTTGTAGTGACCGTAAAAGCACACTTTTTGTTCTGGGTTGAAAAACCATTCCCAAATTTGCCATTATCAAAATAACTAGTTTCTGGTATTTGAGGCCTACTTGAAATCTATCCCAAAAAGAATATCTTACATTGAAGGTACTGATAGTGTCATTCAGAAAAACCTAAGACACACGCTAGCGTGCTGATAGAAGTCTGATTCTGTGATTAAACCTATACCTGTCACACAGCGCAAAAAAAAACAGGTCTCACATCTCTATTCAACCAAATCTGCACTGTTTTAGCTGGTCAAGTTATTTGTAGTGACCGTAAAAGCACACTTTTTTTTCTGGGTTGAAAAACCATTCCCAAATTTGCCATTCTCAAAATAACTAGTTTCTGGTATTTGAGGCCTACTTGAAATCTATCCCAAAAAGAATATCTTACATTGAAGGTACTGATAGTGTCATTCAGAAAAACCTAAGACACACGCTAGCGTGCTGATAGAAGTCTGATTCTGTGATTTAACCTATACCTGTCACACAGCGCAAAAAAAAACAGGTCTCACATCTCTATTCAACCAAATCTGCACTGTTTTAGCTGGTCAAGTTATTTGTAGTGACCGTAAAAGCACACTTTTTTTTCTGGGTTGAAAAACCATTCCCAAATTTGCCATTCTCAAAATAACTAGTTTCTGGTATTTTAGGCCTACTTGAAATCTATCCCAAAAAGAATATCTTACATTGAAGGTACTGATAGTGTCATTCAGAAAAACCTAAGACACACGCTACCGTGCTGATAGAAGTCTGATTCTGTGATTAAACCTATACCTGTCACACAGCGCAAAAAAAAAACAGGCCTCACATCTCTATTCAACCAAATCTGTACAGTTTTAGCTGGTCAAGTTATTTGTAGTGACCGTAAAAGCACACTTTTTTTTCTGGGTTGAAAAACTATTCCCAAATATGCCATTCTCAAAATTGTGGTGAACGGGAACAATGAGGAAAACATCTAATAAGGGACGCGGACGTGGACATGGTCGTTGTGGTGTTAGTGGACCCTCTGGTGCTGGGAGAGGACGTGGCCGTTCTGCCACAGCCACACGTCCTAGTGAACCAACTACCTCAGGTCCCAGTAGCCAGCAGAATTTACAGCGATATTTTGTCTGGCCCAATGCCGTTCTAAGGATGGTAAGGCCTGAGCAGGTACAGGCATTAGTCAATTGGGTGGCCGACAGTGGATCCAGCACGTTCACATTATCTCCCACCCAGTCTATTGCAGAAAGCGCACAGATGGCGCATGAAAACCAAGCCCATCGGTCTGTCACATCACCCCCATGCATATCAGGGAAACTGTCTGAGCCTCAAGTTATGCAGCAGTCTCTTATGCTGTTTGAAGACTCTTCTGCCATGGTTTCCCAAGGGCATCCACCTAGCCCTTCCCCCGGAGTGGAAGAGATAGAAGGCACTAACGCACAACCACTTATTTTTCCTGATGATGAGGACATGGGAATTCCACCTCAGCACGTCTCTGATGATGACGAAACACAGGTGCCAACTGCTGCGTCTTTCTGCAGTGTGCAGACTGAACAGGAGGTCAGGGATCAAGACTGGGTGGAAGACGATGCAGGGGACGATGAGGTCCTAGACCCCACATGGAATGAAGGTCGTGCCACTGACTTTCACAGTTCGGAGGAAGAGGCAGTGGTGAGACCGAGCCAACAGCGTTGCTAAAGAGGGAGCAGTGGGCAAAATCAGAACACCCGCCGCCAAGAGACTCCGCCTGCTACTGACCGCCGCCATCTGGGACCGAGCACCCCAAAGGCAGCTTCAAGGAGTTCCCTGGCATGGCTCTTCTTCAAACAATGTGCTGACGACAAGACCCGAGTGGTTTGCACGCTGTGCCATCAGAGCCTGAAGCGAGGCATTAACGTTCTGAACCTTAGCACAACCTGCATGACCAGGCACCTGCATGCAAAGCATGAACTGCAGTTCAGTGGTAGCTGCAAATACAGTAAAGGGGTTTAAGCATGCATGGGATAGGCATAAGGCCATCCTTCATATAAGATAGGGCCGGGGGCTATCCATAGTATTCAGTATATTGGGCAGACTAGATGGGCCAAATGGTTCTTATCTGCCGACACATTCTATGTTTCTATGTTTCTATGCAGTGGAGTAAACACCTTAAAAACAAGGAAGTCACTCAGGCTCCCCCTGCTACCTCTTCTGCTGCTGCCGCCTCGGCCTCTTCTGCTGCTGCCGCCGCCTCGGCCTCTTCCTCTGCCTCTGGAGGAACGTTGGCACCTGCCGCCCAGCAAACATGGGATGTACCAACAACACCACCACCTGCGTCACCAAGCATCTCAACCATGTCACACGGCAGCGTTCAGCTCTCCATCTCACAAACATTTGAGAGAAAGCGTAAATTCCCACCTAGCCACCCTCGATCCCTGGCCCTGAATGCCAGCATTTCTAAACTACTGGCCTATGAAATGCTGTCATTTAGGCTGGTGGACACACACAGCTTCAAACAGCTCATGTCACTTGCTGTCCCACAGTATGTTGTTCCCAGCCGCCACTACTTCTCCAAGAGAGCCGTGCCTTCCCTGCACAAACAAGTGTCCGATAAAATCAAGTGTGCACTGCGCAACTCCATCTGTGGCAAGGTCCACCTAACCACAGATACGTGGACCAGTAAGCACGGCCAGGGACGCTATATCTCCCTAACTGCACACTGGGTAAATGTAGTGGCGGCTGGGCCCCAGGCGGAGAGCTGTTTGGCGCACGTCCTTCCGCCGCCAAGGATCGCAGGGCAACATTCTTTGCCTCCTGTCTCCTCCTCCTCCTACTTAGCTTCCTCCTCCTCTTCTTCCACCTGCTCATCCAGTCAGCCACACACCTTCACCACCAACTTCAGCACAGCCCGGGGTAAACGTCAGCAGGCCATTCTGAAACTCATGTGTTTGGGGGACAGGCCCCACACCGCACAGGAGTTGTGGCGGGGTATAGAACAACAGACCGACGAGTGGTTGCTGCCGGTGAGCCTCAAGCCCGGCCTGGTGGTGTTCGATAATGGGCGAAATCTCGTTGCAGCTCTGGGACTAGCCGGTTTAACGCACATCCCTTGCCTGGCGCATGTGCTGAATTTGGTGGTGCAGAAGTTCATTCGCAACTACCCCGACATGTCAGAGCTGCTGCATAAAGTGCGGGCCGTCTGTTCGCGCTTCCGGCGTTCACACCCTACCGCTGCTCGCCTGTCTGCGCTACAGCGTAACTTTGGCCTTCCCGCTCACCGCCTCATATGCGACGTACCCACCAGGTGGAACTCCACCTTGCATATGCTGGACAGACCGTGCGAGCAGCAGCAGGCCATAGTGGAGTTTCAGCTGCAGCACGCACGGGTCAATCGCACTGCGGATCAGACACACTTCACCACCAATGACTGGGCCTCCATGCGAGACCTGTGTGCCCTGTTGCGTTGTTTCGAGTACTCCACCAACATGGCCAGTGGCGATGACGCCGTTATCAGCGTTACAATACCACTTCTATGTCTCCTTGAGAAAACACTTAGGGCGATGATGGAAGAGGAGGTGGCCCAGGAGGAAGAGGAGGAAGAGGGGTCATTTTTAGCACTTTCAGGCCAGTCTCTTCGAAGTGACTCAGAGGGAGGTTTTTTGCAACACCAGAGGCCAGGTACAAATGTGGCCAGACAGGGCCCACTACTGGAGGACGAGGAGGACGAGGATGAGGAGGAGGTGGAGGAGGATGAGGATGAAGCATGTTCACAGCGGGGTGGCACACAAAGCAGCTCGGGCCCATCACTGGTCCGTGGCTGGGGGGAAACACAGAACGATGACGATACGCCTCCCACAGAGGACAGCTTGTCCTTACCTCTGGGCAGCCTGGCACACATGAGCGACTACATGCTGCAGTGCCTGCGCAACGACAGCAGAGTTGCCAACATTTTAACGTGTGCGGACTACTGGGTTGCCACCCTGCTGGATCCCCGGTACAAAGACAATGTGCCCACCTTACTTCCCACACTGGAGCGTGATAAGAAGATGCGCGACTACAAGCGCACGTTGGTAGACGCGCTACTGAGAGCATTCCCAAATGTCACAGGGGAACCAGTGGAAGCCCAAGGCGAAGGCAGAGGAGGAGCAAGAGGTCGCCAACGCAGCTGTGTCACGGCCAGCTCCTCTGAGGGCAGGGTTAGCATGGCAGAGATGTGGAAAAGTTTTGTCACCACGCCACAGCTAAGTGCACCACTCCCTGATACGGAACGTGTTAGCAGGCGGCAACATTTCACTAACATGGTGGAACAGTACCTGTGCACACCCCTCCACGTACTGACTGATGGTTCGGCCCCATTCAACTTCTGGGTCTCCAAATTGTCCACGTGGCCAGAGCTAGCCTTTTATGCCTTGGAGGTGCTGGCCTGCCCGGCGGCCAGCATTTTGTCTGAACGTGTATTCAGCACGCAGGGGGCGTCATTACAGACAAACGCAGCCGCCTGTCTACAGCCAATGTGGACAAGCTGACGTTCATAAAAATGAACCAGGCATGGATCCCACAGGACCTGTCCATCCCTTGTGCAGATTAGATATTAACTACCTCCCCTTAACAATATTTTATTCTACTCCAGGGAACTTCCTCATTCAATACTATTTTTAATTTCATTTTACCATTATATTGCGGGGCAACCCAAAGTTGAATGAACCTCTCCTCTGTCTGGGTGCCGGGGCCTAAATGTGTGACAGTGGCCTGTTCCAGTGGTGAGTGACGTGAAGCCTGATTCTCTGCTATGACATGAAGACTTATTCTGTGCTGACATGAAGCCATATTCTCTGTTACGCGACCTCTCTCCTCTCCCTGGGTGCCGGGGCCTAAATGTGTGACAGTGGCCTGTTCCAGTGGTGGGTGACGTGAAGCCTGATTCTCTGCTATGACATGAAGACAGATTCTGCGCTGACATAAGGCCAGATTCTCTGTTACGGGACCGCTCTCCTCTGTCTGGGTGCCGGGGCCTAAATGTGTGACAGTGGCCTGTTCCAGTGGTGGGTAACGTGAAGCCTGATTCTCTGCTATGACATGAATACAGATTCTGCGCTGACATAAGGATAGATTCTCTGTTACGGGATTTCTCTCCTCTGCCTGGGTGCCTGGGCCTAAATGTGTGACAGTGGCCTGTTCCAGTGGTGGGTGACGTGAAGCCTGATTCTCTGCTATGACATGAAGACAGATTCTGCGCTGACATAAGGCCAGATTCCCTGTTACGGGACCGCTCTCCTCTGTCTGGGTGCCGGGGCCTAAATGTGTGACAGTGGCCTGTTCCAGTGGTGGGTGACGTGAAGCCTGATTCTCTGCTATGACATGAAGACAGATTCTGCGCTGACATAAGGCCAGATTCTCTGTTACGGGACCTCTCTCCTCTGCCTGGGTGCCTGGGCCTAAATGTGTGACAGTGGCCTGTTCCAGTGGTGGGTGACGTGAAGCCTGATTTTCTGCTATGACATGAAGACAGATTCTGCGCTGACATAAGGCCAGATTCTCTGTTACGGGACCGCTCTCCTCTGTCTGGGTGCCGGGGCCTAAATGTGTGACAGTGGCCTGTTCTAGTGGTGGGTGACGTGAAGCCTGATTCTCTGCTATGACATGAAGACAGATTCTGCGCTTACATAAGGCCATATTCTCTGTTACGGGACCTCTCTCCTCTGCCTGGGTGCCTGGGCCTAAATGTGTGACAGTGGCCTGTTCCAGTGGTGGGTGACGTGAAGCCTGATTCTCTGCTATGACATGAAGACAGATTATGCGCTGACATAAGGCCAGATTCTCTGTTACGGGACCTCTCTCCTCTGTCTGGGTGCCGGGGCCTAAATGTGTGACAGTGGCCTGTTCCAGTGGTGGGTGACGTGAAGCCTGATTCTCTGCTATGACATGAAGACAGATTCTGCGCTGACATAAGGCCAGATTCTCTGTTACGGGACCGCTCTCCTCTGTCTGGGTGCCGGGGCCTAAATGTGTGACAGTGGCCTGTTCCAGTGGTGGGTGACGTGAAGCCTGATTCTCTGCTATGACATGAATACAGATTCTGCGCTGACATAAGGCCAGATTCTCTGTTACGGGACCTCTCTCCTCTGCCTGGGTGCCTGGGCCTAAATGTGTGACAGTGGCCTGTTCCAGTGGTGGGTGACGTGAAGCCTGATTCTCTGCTATGACATGAAGACAGATTCTGTGCTGACATCAGGCCAGATTCTCTGTTACGGGACCGCTCTCCTCTGTCTGGGTGCCGGGGCCTAAATGTGTGACAGTGGCCTGTTCCAGTGGTGGGTGACGTGAAGCCTGATTCTCTGCTATGACATGAAGACTGATTCTGCGCTGTCATGAAGCCAGATTCTCTGCTATGGCATGAAGAGACTGATTCTCTGCTGACATGAAGCCAGATTCTTTGCTGTGGCATGAAGAGACTGATTCTCTGCTGACGTGAAGCCAGATTCTCTGCTATGGGACCTCTGTCCAATTGATATTGGTTCATTTTTATTTTTTTAATTTTTATTTTAATTCATTTCCCTATCCACATTTGTTTGCAGGGGATTTACCTACATGTTGCTGCCTTTTGCAGCCCTCTAGCTCTTTCCTGGGCTGTTTTACAGCCTTTTTAGTTCCCAAAAGTTCGGGTCCCCATTGACTTCAATTGGGTTCGGGTTCGGGACGAAGTTCGGATAGGGTTCGGATCCCGAACCCGAACATTTCCGGGAAGTTCGGCCGAACTTCTCGAACCCGAACATCCAGGTGTTCGCTCAACTCTACTCCCAGACCTTTCTTACTGGCATCTGTGTAAAGATTAAATGGCTGTTGGTAATCCGGATAGCCTAAGATTGGTGGCTCTGTTAACTTCTTCAGGAGCTGGAAGGCAATTTCTCTTTCGGTGTTCCATTCAACGGGTATTGGAGATTTCTGATACCTTTTAGGATGTCCTCTCAGAAGTTCTAATATTTGCTCTGCAATTTGGGCAAAATGAGAAATAAAGCGTCTGTAGTATCCTGTGAAACTGAGAAAACTTCTCACTTCTTTCACCGTAGTAGGAGTAGGCCAATTTCGGAGTGCGGCTATCTTCTCTGGATCTGGTTTAACACCTTCAGAGCTCACAATATGCCCTAAGTATTTGACTTCTGGCTTCAGTAGATAACACATGGATGGTTTGACTTTGAGTCCATGTTTAATGAGGACTTGAAAAACTTTGGCCAGATGTTTCAAGTGATCTTCATAAGATTTGGAGTAGATGATGACATTGTCTAAGTATAACAGGACAGTTTCAAAATTTTTGTGGCCCAGACAACACTCCATTAATCTTTGAAAAGTTCTGGGCGCATTGCAAAGTCCAAAGGGCATGCAGTTGAACTCAAATAGGCCCATAGGGGTGGTAAATGCAGTCTTCTCACGATCTTCAGGTGCCATTGGTACATGCCAGTATCCATGGGTTAAATCAAGAGTAGAGAAGTAGTCTGAAGATCCTAAAGCTGTCAAGGATTCCTCTATGCGTGGTAAAGGGTAAGCATCTTTGTGAGTGATTTGGTAAATTTTTCTGTAATCCACACAGAATCTGATGTTACCGTCCTTTTTGCAGACAAGGACTAGCGGTGCAGCCCATGGGCTATGGCTGTCTTTGATGATATTGGAGTCCTTCATCTCCTGGATCATTTGCTTTATGGATTGGTACATAGTTGGTGGTATAGGCCGATACCTTTCCTTGATCGGTGGGTGTGAACCCGTAGGGATGGAGTGCTTAATGATATCTACTTCTCCATAGTCTGTAGAATGCTTACTGAAGGCACGGTGATGCTCCGTCACAATTTTCAGTACTCCCTCCAATTGGTTCTCTGGCGTTGAAGCATCTCCCACATGAAGTGCTTTCCACAAGGGTGTGCTTAAATTTTGATGCTGTGGGTGCTGTTTCTTGGTAAGCTGCTCCATGGTAGCTGTAGCCACACTGATGACATCTTAAAACGTAACTTGGATTAGCTGTGCAATGGGACGGTATTTTGTTAGTGTTAAACTGCTATCACTCAAGTTTAGGAGACGAATAGGCACTTTACCTTCAGAGACAGTTACTAGGCTTCTTGCAGCTCTAACTAGAAGATGGTCTTCCAAAATAACCGACTCTACTAGGGCTTGGTAGTCTTGACCCTTAATTCCGACTATAGCTCGGCACCACAAGAGGGTTTCGGTATTGGGTTTGAGAATCACAGGTTGATTATCTCGGATGCGGACACAGCAGATTTCTCCTTTTTCGTTGGCGAATCTCTGTTGCGCATTTAGTACACGGATGGTTTGTTGGATCACCTTCTTAGAAGCAGGAGAGGCAGTAGGCACTGACTGGTGCAAGGCTTCTAGCATCTCAACATAACAGTTCCTGAGGACATTCATTCCTAGGACTATTGGAGGGTTATTGTTATTTTCTCTGACTTGTACCACTATACTGCCTTGTCGAGATAGTGTAGTTCCTCCTACTTGAATGGTAGGTTCCCAATAACCATGTATTGGTACGGGTTTGCCGTTACTTGCTATGAGACTCAGCCAGGATTCTGGGGGCTGGGTAAGCTGATTTTGGTCCCAGTATTTTTCAAATGCTGCTTGTTGGATGGTAGTGACTTGGGATCCTGTGTCAACTAGGGCAACAAAAGGAACTCCATTTATTTGAAGTGCCACTTCTGGACGGGATCCTACGTATCTTGGCATCCAGCAGGGATCTTCTGGACCTATTGATTTACCTCCCGAGGGGTGATCCTTGGCCTCGGGGGTCGCCCGTTTAACTGCCAGCAGGTTGCTTCAGTATGGCCTGGCTTGTGACAGTATGTGCAGATAGGCCGCTTAGGGGTGCTAGTGCGGTCAGGAGGGTGTCCGCCCAAATTTCTGGAATAAGTCTCTTTATAGTCAGGAGGGAAGATTCTTCTGGACACAGTTTTCTCATCCTCCAGCAATAATGGTTTTTCCCACTGTTCCAACTTTTGGTGGACTTTCTCCAGACTTTTAGTCAGGAATTGGACTTGCTCAATGAGGGCAGCAACTGCGTTAGGAATTGGGGCTTGGGTTGCCTGACTGACGACAGGTAAAGATTTTAAAGGGGTAACCAGCTGTGCTGCTGGAACTACAGCGGATCTAACAGGTTCCGTCGGTGGATTTTTTCCCAGTATACTGATAGCTAACTCTTTAAAGTCTAAGAAAGCAGCACTTGGATGCTGGACAGCTAACATTCTTAGCTGGCTCTTTAGATTGTCTGTATTGACACCTTCACTAAATTACTCTGTCAGGGTTTTGTCCTGATTCTCTGCCTCACGGGGGTCTACTCGGACAACAGCTCTAAGGGCTTCCTGCAAAGATAATGCAAAGTCTCTGTGTGACTCACCCGATTGCTGTTTCTTGCTGAAGAACCTCATCTTGACCTCGGACACGGTCCTGGGTTCAAAGGTGGTGTAGAGACGTTCAAATATCTGCTTCAGTGTCCTCCTTTCTGAGCTTGGCCAGGATTTCACTTCTCTGAGAGCAGCTCCTTCCAATTGCACAAGGAGAATCTCCATCTGTTGCTCTGGGGATACAGGGTATAATCTAAACACAGCAAGAATTTTCTCTTTAAAGTCCCTTAAAGCATGAACTTCTCCAGAATATCATGGGAACCAGGGGGCCCCAAAATAATAAGGCATGTTAAAGGCATTAAGCTTGGTGCTGCAGCAGTTGGTATTGTGCTGGGACCGGCTGCGGCTGCCGCAGGGGGGCAACGGAGGTCAGGCTGCACGTTATCCTCCTGCACAGACATGGTAACAGCAGGTGACTTATGGTTAGGTAAGTTAACTGTGGCTGTAGACACTTTTTGCGCGGCGTTGCTATGGGCAACCACTATCTTGCAGGTGTATGGCCCTTTAAGAAACTTGGTGTCGGCGGAATGCAGTGCTGGAATAGCGCTTGTTTAGATCACTGACAGCGCTCCTGGCTATCGACGCTCCTTATAATTAGTAGGGGCAAATCGGAGTACTCACAGGTTGCGATTACTACTTGGGAGACGACAAGCAATGCGATCCTTTCCTCTCCGTTAATTCGCGTGAGAAGTCTTGCGACTTTTGGGTATGCGCACGTCACACTCTCCTCCGGTGCGCGGCGTCTCACTTTGATGTGGCTGCAAACAGAGTATGCAGCGCTGCGTTTTTGCATATAGGATCGGCCTCCCAGAATTGACACAGCAAAAGGTAGGAAGGGCTGCCCAGACAATTTAGCATAAATGGGCGGCACTAGATTTTCCCGCTCTTCAGGGGGTGTCACTAACTTATCCACAGTGATGGCGCAGTATTTTTTCAAACAAGAAGGCCTCCGGCGGCCATTTTAAGTGCACAGAGACAGTCCATTCAATTACAGGAAGCCGTTTTAGTGACACACAAATATCAGATTTTCTCACTTTTGACACTGCGTTTTTTATGCTGAAGACTGGTATAACACTTCCATGCAACTTCCAAAAACTTTAAACAGTTCTGTGGCCCAACACAGCGTGCAATAAGTAAAAGTCTCTCAATGAAACAAAAGGGCTTATTCTCATGCGACAGTCTTTTAAATAAGGCGCAGTGGTTAATATCCTGTTCGGAGACGCCAAAATTCAGATGTGGCGTGCCAGAACTGCAGGGGCGACACGTGAGGTGCACGGTAGGCCAATGAGGGGCAGTAATAATACAGTTCATCGGTTTACTCACGGTTAGCAGAAAGCCTCCCTGGGCCGGCAGCACAGTGATGAGGAAGACAGCACGAAACCTTCCGGGGCTCACTCTGTGATAGGGAAGCACCAGCCTAGATGGAGGTTGAGGTGCCCTTGATGACGGCGGTGTTTAGGGTGCTTGTGGCGGCTGGGTCCCTTGGTGGTATTTGTCGTGACGCCAGTACCGTTTATGGTGGTACAACCAGTTGTAGTGGTAGTATTGAAGAATGAGGTAGACAGTGGTAGGATACAACTCACAACTTTTACTGTAGCTGGTTTTAGTTGCAGCATATACATCCAGACAGAATACAGTCTCTTGGTATTTAGAGGAATTCTGTTGATCCACTGTTAATAGGTTTTGGCTAGTTCCTGACTCAAGCTGTAAGTCTTACTGGTAGGTGACTTTGCTTCAGGTCCCTTTTAAACCAGTGTAGTTTGGTGAGGTTTCCAGTGGCTAAAGAATCCTTCACCTGGGTTCCCGAAGGTCTTTGATGCCTGGGTAGTGGCTATTATCCTTTGGTTTTAAATCCTTCCTTTTCTTTGTCCCTTCTTGGACTAGACTTGACTCCTGAGCAGACTTGTGCTTGATCTGCACACTCTCTAACTAAGCAGAAGACTGACCACAGATTAGACCTGAGCTGGGCTAGATATCCCAGAGTGGTGCTATCCCCATCTAGTGGTGGGATGTATAAAGCACACTTGACCAGCCTATGAACAGGGATACAACAGGTGATGTAATGCAAAATGACATGCAATACAGTAGTGCAGTTTTACAGTATTTTTGCAGTTCCCACGTGTCCTGAGTGGGACGCTGCAGAAGGTTTATATCTGGCAGCAAGGGAAGCAGAAAGGGAGAATATATAGTAGCTGCGAGTGGCTGACAGAGAACAGCTGAAAGGAAAAGCTATAGATTTCTAAATGGGACAAAAAGGATTGCAAACCTAAGCAGGAAAACCTGGACCGGAATCCTTTCCCACCACTAGGTCATGGAGAGATCTCTTGTAGAATTGAGCGAACACCTGGATGTTCGGGTTCGAGAAGTTCGGCCGAACTTCCCGGAAATGTTCGGGTTCGGGATCCGAACCCGATCCGAACTTCGTCCCGAACCCGAACCCCATTGAAGTCAATGGGGACCGGAACTTTTGGGCACTAAAAAGGCTGTAAAACAGCCCAGGAAAGAGCTAGAGGGCTGCAAAAGGCAGCAACATGTAGGTAAATCCCCTGCAAACAAATGTAAATAGGGAGATGAATTAAAATAAAAATAAAAAAAATAAAAATGAACCAATATCAATTGGACAGAGGTCCCATAGCAGAGAATCTGGCTTCACATCAGCAGAGAATCAGTCTCTTCATGCCATAGCAAAGAATCTGGCTTCATGTCAGCAGAGAATCAGTCTCTTCATGCCATAGCAGAGAATCTGGCTTCATGACAGCGCAGAATCAGTCTTCATGTCATAGCAGAGAATCAGGCTTCACGTCACCCACCACTGGAACAGGCCACTGTCCCACATTTAGGCCCCGGCACCCAGACAGAGGAGAGCGGTCCCGTAACAGAGAATCTGGCCTTATGTCAGCACAGAATCTGTCTTCATGTCATAGCAGAGAATCAGGCTTCACGTCACCCACCACTGGAACAGGCCACTGTAACACATTTAGGCACCGGCACCCAGACAGAGGAGAGCGGTCCCGTAACAGAGAATCTGGCCTTATGTCAGCGCAGAATCTGTCTTCATGTCATAGCAGAGAATCAGGCTTCACGTCACCCACCACTGGAACAGGCCACTGTCACACATTTAGGCCCCGGCACCCAGACAGAGGAGAGCGGTCCCGTAACAGAGAATCTGGCCTTATGTCAGCGCAGAATCTGTCTTCATGTCATAGCAGAGAATCAGGCTTCACGTCACCCACCACTGGAACAGGCCACTGTCACACATTTAGGCCCCGTCACCCAGACAGAGGAGAGCGGTCCCGTAACAGAGAATCTGGCCTTATGTCAGCGCAGAATCTGTCTTCATGTCATAGCAGAGAATCAGGCTTCACGTCACCCACCACTGGAACAGGCCACTGTCAAACATTTAGGCCCAGGCACCCAGGCAGAGGAGAGAGGTCCCGTAACAGAGAATCTGGCCTTATGTCAGCACAAAATCTGTCTTCATGTCATAGCAGAGAATCAGGCTTCACGTCACCCACCACTGGAACAGGCCACTGTCACACATTTAGGCCCCGGCACCCAGACAGAGGAGAGCGGTCCCGTAACAGAGAATCTGGCCTTATGTCAGCGCAGAATCTGTCTTCATGTCATAGCAGAGAATCAGGCTTCACGTCACCCACCACTGGAACAGGCCACTGTCAAACATTTAGGCCCAGGCACCCAGGCAGAGGAGAGAGGTCCCGTAACAGAGAATCTGGCCTTATGTCAGCGCAGAATCTGTCTTCATGTCATAGCAGAGAATCAGGCTTCACGTCACCCACCACTGGAACAGGCCACTGTCACACATTTAGGCCCAGGCACCCAGGCAGAGGAGAGAGGTCCCATAACAGAGAATCTGGCCTTATGTCAGCGCAGAATCTGTCTTCATGTCATAGCAGAGAATCAGGCTTCACGTCACCCACCACTGGAACAGGCCACTGTCACACATTTAGGCCTTGGCACCCAGGCAGAGGAGAGAGGTCGCGTAACAGAGAATCTGGCTTCATGTTAGCACAGAATAAGTCTTCATGTCATAGCAGAGAATCAGGCTTCACGTCACCCACCACTGGAACAGGCCACTGTCACACATTTAGGCCCCGGCACCCAGACAGAGGAGAGGTTCATTCAACTTTGGGTTGCCCCGCAATATAATGGTAAAATGAAATTAAAAATAGTATTGAATGAGGAAGTGCCCTGGAGTAGAATAATATATTGTTAAGGGGAGGTAGTTAATATCTAATCTGCACAAGGGATGGACAGGTCCTGTGGGATCCATGCCTGGTTCATTTTTATGAACGTCAACTTGTCCACATTGGCTGTAGACAGGCGGCTGCGTTTGTCTGTAATGACGCCCCCTGCCGTGCTGAATACACGTTCAGACAAAACGCTGGCCGCCGGGCAGGCCAGCACCTCCAAGGCATAAAAGGCTAGCTCTGGCCACGTGGACAATTTGGAGACCCAGAAGTTGAATGGGGCCGAACCATCAGTCAGTACGTGGAGGGGTGTGCACAGGTACTGTTCCACCATGTTAGTGAAATGTTGCCTCCTGCTAACACGTTCCGTATCAGGTGGTGGTGCACTTAGCTGTGGCGTGGTGACAAAACTTTTCCACATCTCTGCCATGCTAACCCTGCCCTCAGAGGAGCTGGCCGTGACACAGCTGCGTTGGCGACCTCTTGCTCCTCCTCTGCCTTCGCCTTGGGCTTCCACTGGTTCCCCTGTGACATTTGGGAATGCTCTCAGTAGCGCGTCTACCAACGTGCGCTTGTAGTCGCGCATCTTCCTATCACGCTCCAGTGTGGGAAGTAAGGTGGGCACATTGTCTTTGTACCGGGGATCCTGCAGGGTGGCAACCCAGTAGTCCGCACAAGTTAAAATGTGGGCAACTCTGCTGTCGTTGCGCAGGCACTGCAGCATGTAGTCGCTCATGTGTGCCAGGCTGCCCAGAGTTAAGGACAAGCTGTCCTCTGTGGGAGGCGTATCGTCATCGTCCTGAGTTTCCCCCCAGCCACACACCAGTGATGGGCCCCAGCTGCTTTGGGTGCCACCCCGCTGTGAACATGCTTCATCCTCATCCTCCTCCACCTCCTCCTCGTCCTCCTCGTCCTCCAGTAGTGGGCCCTGTCTGGCCACATTTGTACCTGGCCTCTGGTGTTGCAAAAAACCTCCCTCTGAGTCACTTCGAAGAGACTGGCCTGAAAGTGCTAAAAATGACCCCTCTTCCTCCTGGGCCACCTCCTCTTCCATCATCGCCCTAAGTGTTTTCTCAAGGAGACATAGAAGTGGTATTGTAACGCTGATAACGGCGTCATCGCCACTGGCCATGTTGGTGGAGTACTCGAAACAACGCAACAGGGCACACAGGTCTCGCATGGAGGCCCAGTCATTGGAGGTGAAGTGTGTCTGATCCGCAGTGCGACCTACCCGTGCGTGCTGCAGCTGAAACTCCACTATGGCCTGCTGCTGCTCACACAGTCTGTCCAGCATATGCAAGGTGGAGTTCCACCTGGTGGGTACGTCGCATATGAGGCGGTGAGCGGGAAGGCCGAAGTTACGCTGTAGCGCAGACAGGCGAGCAGCGGCAGGGTGTGAACGCCGGAAGCGCGAACAGACGGCCCGCACTTTATGCAGCAGCTCTGACATGTCGGGGTAGTTGCGAATTAACTTCTGCACCACCAAATTCAGCACATGCGCCAGGCAAGGGATGTGCGTCAAACCGGCTAGTCCCAGAGCTGCAACGAGATTTCGCCCATTATCGCACACCACCAGGCCGGGCTTGAGGCTCACCGGCAGCAACCACTCGTCGGTCTGTTGTTCTATACCCCGCCACAACTCCTGTGCGGTGTGGGGCCTGTCCCCCAAACATATGAGTTTCAGAATGGCCTGCTGACGTTTACCCCGGGCTGTGCTGAAGTTGGTGGTAAAGGTGTGTGGCTGACCGGATGAGCAGGTGGGAGAAGAGGAGGAGGAAGCTGAGTAGGAGGAGGAGGAGACAGGAGGCAAAGAATGTTGCCCTGCGATCCTTGGCGGCGGAAGGACGTGCGCCAAACAGCTCTCCGCCTGGGGGGCCCAGCCGCCACTACATTTACCCAGTGTGCAGTTAGGGAGATATAGCGTCCCTGGCCGTGCTTACTGGTCCACGTATCTGTGGTTAGGTGGACCTTGCCACAGATGGCGTTGCGCAGTGCACACTTGATTTTATCGGACACTTGTTTGTGCAGGTAAGGCACGGCTCTCTTGGAGAAGTAGTTGCGGCTGGGAACAACATACTGTGGGACAGCAAGTGACATGAGCTGTTTGAAGCTGTGTGTGTCCACCAGCCTAAATGACAGCATTTCATAGGCCAGTAGTTTAGAAATGCTGGCATTCAGGGCCAGGGATCGAGGGTGGCTAGGTGGGAACTCGAGGCGGCGGCAGCAGCAGAAGAGGCCGAGGCGGCAGCAGCAGAAGAGGTAGCAGGGGGAGCCTGAGTGACTTCCTTGTTTTTAAGGTGTTTACTCCACTGCAGTTCATGCTTTGCATGCAGGTGCCTGGTCATGCAGGTTGTGCTAAGGTTCAGAACGTTAATGCCTCTCTTCAGGCTCTGATGGCACAGCGTGCAAACCACTCGGGTCTTGTCGTCAGCACATTGTTTGAAGAAGTGCCATGCCAGGGAACTCCTTGAAGCTGCCTTTGGGGTGCTCGGTCCCAGATGGCGGCGGTCAGTAGCAGGCGGAGTCTCTTGGCGGCGGGTGTTCTGATTTTGCCCACTGCTCCCTCTTTTGCTCTGCTGTTGGCTCGGTCTCACCACTGCCTCTTCCTCCGAACTTTGAAAGTCAGTGGCACGACCTTCATTCCATGTGGGGTCTAGGACCTCATCGTCCCCTGCATCGTCTTCCACCCAGTCTTGATCCTTGACCTCCTGTTCAGTCTGCACACTGCAGAAAGACGCAGCAGTTGGCACCTGTGTTTCGTCATCATCAGAGACGTGCTGAGGTGGTATTCCCATGTCCTCATCATCAGGAAAAATAAGTGGTTGTGCGTTAGTGCATTCTATCTCTTCCACCCCTAGGGAAGGGCTAGGTGGATGCCCTTGGGAAACCCTGGCAGAAGAGTCTTCAAACAGCATAAGAGACTGCTGCATAACTTGAGGCTCAGACAGTTTCCCTGATATGCATGGGGGTGATGTGACAGACCGATGGGCTTGGTTTTCATGCACCATCTGTGCGCTTTCTGCAGAAGACTGGGTGGGAGATAATGTGAACGTGCTGGATCCACTGTTGGCCACCCAATTGACTAATGCCTGTACCTGCTCAGGCCTTACCATCCTTAGAACGGCATTGGGCCCCACCAAATATCGCTGTAAATTCTGCTGGCTACTGGGACCTAAGGTAGTTGGTTCACTAGGACGTGTGGCTGTGGCAGAACGGCCACGTCCTCTCCCAGCACCAGAGGGTCCACTAACACCACCACAACCATGTCCACGTCCGCGTCCCTTATTAGATGTTTTCCTCATTGTTCCCGTTCACCACAATTTTGAGAATGGCAAATTTGGGAATAGTTTTTCAACCCAGAAAAAAAAGTGTGCTTTTACGGTCACTACAAATAACTTGACCAGCTAAAACAGTGCAGATTTGGTTGAATAGAGATGTGAGACCTGTTTTTTTTTGCTCTGTGTGACAGGTATAGGTTTAATCACAGAATCAGACTTCTATCAGCACGCTAGCGTGTGTCTTAGGTTTTTCTGAATGACACTATCAGTACCTTCAATGTAAGATATTCTTTTTGGGATAGATTTCAAGTAGGCCTCAAATACCAGAAACTAGTTATTTTGAGAATGGCAAATTTGGGAATAGTTTTTCAACCCAGAACAAAAAGTGTGCTTTTACGGTCACTACAAATAACTTGACCAGCTAAAACAGTGCAGATTTGGTTGAATAGAGATGTGAGACCTGTTTTTTTTTGCTCTGTGTGACAGGTATAGGTTTAATCACAGAATCAGACTTCTATCAGCACGCTAGCGTGTGTCTTAGGTTTTTCTGAATGACACTATCTGTACCTTCAATGTAAGATATTCTTTTTGGGATAGATTTCAAGTAGGCCTAAAATACCAGAAACTAGTTATTTTGAGAATGGCAAATTTGGGAATAGTTTTTCAACCCAGAACAATAAGTGTGCTTTTAAGGTCACTACAAATAACTTGACCAGCTAAAACAGTACAGATTTGGTTGAATAGAAATGTCAGGTCTATTTTTTTTTTGCGCTGGGTGACAGGCTCAACTTGCCCCTGATGTAATATATGGCCAAAAAATAACCACACTGTTGATGGTTAAATGCACTTGAGTGACACTGGCTCAGCCTGCACCAGATGTAGTATATGGCCAAAAAATAATCAGACTGTTGATGGTTAAATGCACTTTGGTGACACAGGCTCAGCCTGCAGCTGATGTAGTATATGGCCAAAAAATAACCAGACTGTTGATGGTTAAATGCACTTCGGTGACACAGGCTCAGCCTGCAGCTGATGTAGGATATAGCACAAAATAACCACGCTATCGATGGTTAAATACACTTGGTGATAGCTTGTGCTGGCGCACCACAAGTCACAAAATGGCCGCCGATCACCCCAGAAAAAAAGTGATCTAAAAACGCTCTGGGCAGCCTCAAAAAAGTGAGCAAGTCAATAATAGCACTTCAATGATCCACAGCTGCAGATCGATCACAGAATGAATTCTTTTGGAGGAGTTAATCTGCCTAATCTCGCCCTAACGTCGCAGCTGCAACCTCTCCCTACACTGATCAGAGCAGAGTGACGTGCGGCGCTACGTGACTCCAGCTTAAATAGAGGCTGGGTCACATGCTGCACTGGCCAATCACAGCCATGCCAATAGTAGGCAAGGCTGTGATGGCCTCTTGGGGCAAGTAGTATGACGCTTGTTGATTGGCTGCTTTGCAGCCTTTCAAAAAGCGCCAAGAAAGCGCCGAACACCGAACCCGAACACGGACTTTTACGAAAATGTTCGGGTTCGGGTCCGTGTCACGGACACCCCAAAATTCGGTACGAACCCGAACTATACAGTTCGGGTTCGCTCATCCCTAATCTCTTGAAACCGAGTGAGTAGCCACCCGCTGCGACCTTCTGACCCCAGGCACAACACGGTCAGCGATAGGTCGTAACACCCTCGTGACAGTAACTTAGGATCAGTACAGGATCAGTGATGAGCGGCAGGGGAAAAATTTGAATTTGCAATATTTAGTGAATATTTGGGCAAATATTCATCTTATATTTGAGAATTCGAGAATTCGTGATCTCCAGTCATTATTTTATTGATTGCTTAAATCGTCAATCGGAAAATTTGCAATAAAAATTCACGATACAAAAATTTGCGATCAACACTACTCCTAAAGTCAAAGATATTGCAGCCTTCTCATTGGCCCACAAGCAATAAGCAGTGAGGGATCATGGATACTGATGAAAAGATATAGCACTATATTCTAGATATTCTCGAATACTCGAAGTTCCAATATTCACGATAAAAATTTGTGATTAGAATATTTGCGATCAACACTATACAGGATAAGTAATGTGATGTATATACACAGTGCACCAGCAGAGTAGTGAGTGCAGCTCTGGAGTATAATACAGGATGTAACTCAGGATCAGTACAGGACACAGCGACTCCACCAGCAGATGTATCTTAAGATCAATACGGGGTACGTAATATATGTATACAGTGATTCCACCATCAGAATAGTGAGTGCAGCTCTGAAGTAAACAGGATGTAACTTAGGATCAGAACAGTGTAAGTAATGTACTGTATGTATACAATGACTCCACCAGTAGAAAAGTGAGTGCAGCTATGAAGTATAATACAGGATGTAACTCAGAATCAATACAGGATAAGTAATGTAATGTACACAGTGACTGCACCAGCAAAGTAGTGAGTGCAGCTCTGGAGTATCATAAAGGTTGTAACTCAGGATCAGTACAGGATAAGTAATGTATGTACATAGTAACTACACCAGCAGAATAGTGAGTGCAGCTCTGGAGTATAATACAGGATGTAACTCATGATCAGTACAGGATAAGTAATGTATGTACACAGCGACTCCACCAGCAGTATAGTGAGTCCAGCACTGAAGTAGACTATATAAGTAACTTAGGAATGGGACAAAATAATTGAATTGATATATTTGTATTCGGGTAGGCTAATGATAAGTACGCCTACCTACCTGCCTACCTACCTACTTTACCTTAAGCAGTAGGGGTATGCCGAGACTGCTGTACAGAGGGTAGGCTAAAGGGGCCCACCCCATTGAGAAGTTAAAATAAGAGGGACTTGGGAGGGTGGGGCAGAAACGAGCCGCCGGTAAGGTGAGGAGGAGGCTGCGGCTTATAAGCAGTATAGCCCCGCCTCCCCTTCACACAAATGCGGCAAATAGTCATTTGCCTATAACTTGTATTTGGGTCGGCTAATGATAAGTACGCCTACCTACCTACCTACTTTACCTTGAGCAGTAGGGGTATGCCGAGACTGCTGTACAGAGGCTAGGCTAAAGGGGCCAAAAACCACAAACATAGCTCAGGGCAATAGTGTTTATTAACAAAATGACAAAACCAGATCCCTGAAAGCATTGAACATTTCACACTGCGGATTTGGTATATACCGTGCATAACAAGCCGACTGCCACCTGCCCAACTTCTTGATAATATGCACCGGGACGTTGTGCTTGGAGGCGGCCGAAGCCGCACCAATGCGAAATGAATGCCCCGTGATGGAACTGTGGCTGATACCAACATTCCTCAACAATATGCAGATAAATTTGAGAAAGTTCTGACAACTCAAAGGCGCAGAACCCAGCCTTAGCAGAGGAGCATCCCCCGAGGCTGCTCCAATAAACCGCATCCATTCCTGCAACGCCATAACTGGACACCATTTATTACCAGTGGGGAAGTATCTAACCTCTGTGAGCTGACCCTCTCTGGCCGTCTTTGTGGGCGTTAAAGTAAGAATGTAACATGACCCATCCCATGACAGCTGGTTCTTCCTCAGATAGTTCTTGCACGTTGTAGTGCAGTTGAACTCGCCTGGTCTGAGAAAGCCATAGATTACATTTAAAAAAAACAACAATTTTGACTGTAAAATAATAGCAGTCAATTGCCTGCACGCGTGTGTGTTTCAGGCCCTGCAAGTGCATAGTGTCACCAGCGCAACTCCTATCTGGTGTCACAGTAGATTATATAAAAAAAACAAAAAACAATTTTGACTGTAAAATAATAGCAGTCAGTTGCCTGCATGCGTGTGTGTTTCAGGCCCTGCAAGTGCATAGTGTCACCAGCGCAACTCATATCTGGTGTCACAGTAGATTACATAAAAAAAAATAAAAAAAATTGACTGTAAAATATTAGCAGTCCGTTGCCTGCACGCGTGTGTGTTTCAGGCCCTGCAAGTGCATAGTGTCACCAACGCAACTCCTATCTGGTGTCACAGTAGATTATATAAAAATTAAAAAAAACTATTTTGACTGTAAAATAATAGCAGTCAGTTGTCTGCACGCGTGTGTGTTTTAGGCCCTGCAAGTGCACAGTGTCACCAGCGCAACTCCTATCTGGTGTCACAGTAGATTACATTAAAAAAAATAATAAAATTTTGACTGTAATAGATTGAATAGCAGTTAGTTGTCTGCAAGCGTGTGTGTCAGGCCTACAGCATCTACTCTGCCAACTTTTGCCAGTGCACAGTGCCACTCATATCTGGTGTCACAGTAGCTTGCACGCATAGTACAACTAAACTAATCTAAAAAAAATGACAGGCAGAGGCAGGCCACCCCGCAGGGGCCGTCGTGGTCCTGTGATTCCCTTTGGCCCTAGAATAATGCCCAGTGTTCAGAGGCCACGTACCCTGAACTCGAAAAGTTCAGAGGACATAGTTGACTGGCTAACACAGAACACCCAATCTTCTACAGCTTCCGCTTGGAACCTTGACGCACCATCCTCCTCCAGCTCAGCTTCGGGCACCTATCAAGTTACCACTCGCCCGCCTGCCACCACCACCAACACTAGCACCACAGCTGCTTCACTTGATCTGTCAGAGGAGTTATTTACACATCAGTTGGAAGAAATGAGTGATGCGCAACCATTATTGCCAGAGGATGGAGATAACAGGGATATGTCTCAGTCAGGCAGCATTACACACATGGACGTACGGTGTGATGATGATGATGTTGTACCCGCTGCTGCTTCCTTTGCTGAGTTGTCAGATACAAGTGAAGCGGTTGATGATGACGATGTGTCCGTGGATGTCACGTGGGTGCCCGCTCGAAGAGAAGAAGAACAGGGGGAAAGTTCAGCTGGGGAGACAGAGAGGAGGAGGAGACGAGTTGGAAGCAGGAGGAGGTCTTCTCAAGGAGCTAGTGGCACAGTCAGACAGCATGCATCGGCACCCGGGGTCAGCCAGACAGCACGCCAATCAACGCATGCTGTTGCCACCACCAGAATGCCGTCATTGCAGAGCTCAGCAGTGTGGCATTTTTTTTGTGTGTCTGCCTCTGACAACAGCGATGCCATTTGCAACCTGTGCCAAAAGAAACGGAGTCGTGGGAAGTCCAACACCCACCTAGGTACAACTGATTTGCGAAGGCACATGATCTCAAATCACAAACGCCTATGGGATCAACACATGAGTACAAGCAGCACACAAACTCAAAGCCGCCATCCTCCTCCTGGTCCAGCATCTTCAGCCACATCAACGACTGCTGTCCTCCTTGCCCTCTCTCAACCATCCGCCACTCAGTCTCTCGCCTTGAGCAGTTCCTGCTCATCTGCCCACAGTCAGGTGTCTGTCAAGGACATGTTTGAGCGTAAGAAGCCAATGTCACGAAGTCACCCCCTTGCCCGGCGTCTGACAGCTGGCTTGTCGGAAGTCTTAGCCCGCCAGCTTTTACCATACAAGCTGGTGGAGTCTGAGGCCTTCCAAAAATTTGTAGCTATTGGGACACCGCAGTGGAAGGTACCCGGCCGAAATTTCTTTGCAAAAAAGGCAATCCCCAACCTGTACTCGATTGTGCAAAAGGAAGTCATGGCATGTCTGGCACACAGTTTTGAGGCAAGGGTCCATC
Source organism: Bufo bufo (assembly GCF_905171765.1). Taxonomy (NCBI): domain Eukaryota; kingdom Metazoa; phylum Chordata; class Amphibia; order Anura; family Bufonidae; genus Bufo; species Bufo bufo. The sequence continues at coordinate 38,071,746 of NC_053392.1, read as the reverse complement.
TGACCACTGATACCTGGTCTGCAAAGCACGGTCAGGGCAGGTATATCACCTACACTGCGCATTGGGTAAACCTGCTGACGGCTGCCAAGCATGGAATGCGTGGCTCTGCAGAGGAGTTGGTGACACCGCCACGACTTGCAGGCAGGCCTGCTGCCACCTCCTCTACTCCTCCTACTCCATCCTCTTCGATAACCTCCTCGCTGAGTCCTCTTCTGCTGCTGCGTCTTGCTCCACATCAACTGCACCCCCCAGCTCCCCAGGGGCTATTGCACCTCCCGGATACAACAGTTTCACGCCATCTTGGGGTTGACTTGCCTAAAAGCAGAGAGTCACACCGGACCAGCACTCCTGTCAGCCCTGAATGCACAGGTGGATCAGTGGCTGACTCCGCACCAACTGGAGATCGGCAAAGTGGTGTGTTACAACGGAAGCAATTTGTTGGCGGCATTGAATTTGGGCAAGTTGACACATGTGCCGTGCATGGCACATGTGTTGAATCTGATTGTACAAAGCTTTGTGCATAAGTACCCAGGCTTACAGGATATCCTGAAGCAGGCCAGGAAGGTGTGTGACCATTTCAGGCGTTCCTACACGGCCATGGCGCACTTTTCAGATATCCAGCGGCGAAACAACATGCCAGTGAGGCGCTTGATTTGCGACAGCCCGACACGTTGGAATTCAACACTCCTAATGTTCGACCCCCTGCTCCAACAAGAAAAAGCCGTCAACGAGTATTTGTATGACCGGGGTGCTAGGACAGCCTCTGCGGAGCTGGGAATTTTTTTCCACGTTACTGGACGCTCATGCGCAATGCCTGTAGGCTCATGCGTCCTTTTGAGGAGGTGACAAACCTAGTCAGTCGCACTGAAGGCACCATCAGCGACATCATCCCATTTGTTTTCTTCCTGGAGCGTGCCCTGCGAAGAGTGCTGGATCAGGCCGTAGATGGGCGTGAAGAGGAAGAGGAAGAGTTGTGGTCACCATCACCACCACTGAGAAGAGAAGTCGTCTAGGTCAAAAACGTCTAGATTACCTCCCCTTTATTAAGATGAATGAGGCATGGATCCCGAATAGACTGACAGTGGGCGATACATTTGACTAAAAAAGGCCTGGTGATGAGATGAGCTGCAACAATACCAAATTTTTCAGGCATGCGTACATGCCTAATTTTTTTGGCCTCTGGTGCTGCACTGTGGCTACAAAAACAAAACAAAAAAAAAGGCACATACATGTGTCAATTCCCCTTCGTGATCGTTACCTTGTTGTGGTGAAGGGGCTTGCGTATCACAATGAAGCGACCACCTCTATGAGTGTGTTGGCAATGGCAATGTTGGCACACCCCAGATGATAAGGTCGTTGCTTCATTGTGAACAGACCAAAAGCGATCGGCTGGATAATTTTGCATAGAAAAAACATTAATTTTCTTTGTGATCATCTCAGGTGATCATTAAAGCCTACTAGGCCAACAATGGGCCCACACTGCAGAATCATTGTTTTCTGGGTCACTTAACTGTCACTGAACTACCTCAGCACTACTATAGGCTTTGAAAAAACCCCATCGCCTGCAATCTCCGAAACGTGCGCCCGGGCACAGTCATCACTACACCAAGATTGACGCATAGAGGAATACAATTTATGTCATGAGTGTGTCAACTATTGACAACTCTTTGCGGTTGTCTAAAATCTATTCCATACATGTCCCCTGATAGGGGACGTTACAGGGATTAAACTGATAGGAACTGATAGTACTACTTAACACACCACTACTGGTGGCACAGTACATTGCACGGCGCATGCGCAGTGCCCCAAATTGGAAGTAGGAGGACCAACTAAGCATCTTTTTCCATCTCCCGGTTCCTAAAATCTATTCCATAGACCGGCCCCTGATAGGGGACGTAACAGGGATTAAACTGATAGGAATAGTACTACTTAACACACCACTCATATCTGGTGGCACAGTACATTGCAAGGCGTACGCGCAGTGCCCCAAATTGGAAGTAGCAGGACCAGGGCCGGTGCAAGGATTTTTGCCGCCCTAGGCAAGATAAAAATTGCCGCCCCCCCCCTTATCAGATGATCTGCCCATATCATGTTCCACCCCTTTCTCAGCTTTTAATTAAAAGAACTGATATGTTTCCCTTAGGGTTAATCCAGCTTCTTGTAGCCGTCTCTTTTTGTGGAACGGAATTGCGGACCCATACATTTCTATGGGGCCGCACAACGTGAGGCCCCGATCCGGAATTGCAGACCCGGATCCGCAATTCCGATCCTGAAAAAAATAGAACATGTCCTATTCTTGTCCGCAATAGTGCCGGCAATGTGCGGTCCGCAGAGTGCGGAACGCACATTGCCCCTGTCCGTGTTTTGTGGATCCGCAAAACACACACGGATGTGTGAATGGACCCTAAATGTGAGGTAAATTAGTTTCCAATGTAGTATTAATAACTAAACAATTAAATAATAAACAATAAGATGAGCTGGTCTCTGGCTGCAGTCTGGCTCTTGGTCTGGCTCTGGGGACTCCCTTGTCACTCTCTCCCCCCCCTCCCTCCTTTGTCACTCTCTCCCGCCCCTCCCTAGTCCCTCCCTTGTCACTCTCCCCCACCTCCCTTGTCACTCTCATTATCCCCCCCTCCCTTGTCACTCTCATTATTCCCCCCTCTCCCTTGTCACTCTCATTATTTCCACCCCCCCACTTGTCACTCTCATTATTCCACCCCCCCTTGTCACTCTCATTATTCCACCCCCCCTTGTCACTCTCATTATTCCCCCCCTTGTCACTCTCATTATTCCACCCCCCCTCCCTTGTCACTCTCATTATTCCCCCCTCTCCCTTGTCACTCTCATTATTCCACCCCCCCTTGTCACTCTCATTATTCCACCCCCCCTTGTCACTCTCATTATTCCACCCCCCCCCTTGTCACTCTCATTATTTCCCCCCCTCTCCCTTGTCACTCTTATTATTTCCACCCCCTCCCTTGTCACTCTCATTATTCCCCCCCTCCCTTGTCACTCTCATTATTTCCACCCCCCCTCCCTTGTCACTCTCATTATTTCCACCCCCCCTCCCTTGCCACTCTCATTATTCCCCCCCTCCCTTGTCACTCTCATTATTGCCCCCCCCTTCCTTGTCACTCTCATTATTTCCACCCCCCCTTCCCTTGTCACTCTCATTATTTCCACCCCCCCCTCTCCCTTGTCACTCTCATTATTTCCACCACCCCCTCCCTTGTCACTCTCATTATTTCCACCCCCCCTCCCCCCTTGTCACTCTCATTCTACCCCCACCTCTAATGTAGCATGGCCGAGCTCTGTTCGGTCCGCGGTACAGGAGTTTTTGTTTCCTGTACCCGGCCGGACTGACAGGAAGTGCACACTAAGTGAGCACTTCCTGTCAGTCCGGCCGGGTACAGGAAACAAAAGCTCCTGTAGCGCGGACTGAACAGAGCTCGGCCACGCTACATTAACAACAGCACACAGCAGGCGCAGGCAGGATTCTTTAGAGCGGCAAGCGCTCAGCCTCAGCCGCTCAGGCGGCGCAGCATGAGGGGCGCCTTGGGCCGCCCGAACTTATATAAGCAACTTTTTTTTTATTTTTTACCGCAACAGGCGCCGGACGCCCCCTGCTAAGTGGCGCCCTAGGCGACTGCCTAAGTCGCCTTACTGGTGGCACCGGCCCTGCGCAGGACCAACCAAGCATCTTTTTCGATCTCCCGGTTCCTAAAATCTATTCCATACACGTCCCCTTATAGGGGACGTAACAGGGATTAAACTGATAGGAATAGTACTACTTAACATACCACTCATATCTGGTAGCACAGTAAATTGCACAGCGCACGCTCAGTGCCCCAAATTGGAAGTAAGAGGACCGACCAAGCATCTTTTTCCATCTTCCGGTTCCTAAAATCTATTCCATACACCACACCGGCCCCTGATAGGGGACAAAACTGAGATTAAACTGGTAAGAACAGATTTTTTTGGTAAAATAAAAAGAGTACAGCCTCTGCGGAGCTGGGTATTTATGCCCTTTATGGATTAAAATCTGAATCTGCATCAACTACGTAATTTTCCATTGGAGTTTTGCCATGGATCCCCCTCCGGCATGCCACAGTCTAGGTGTTAGTCCCCTTGAAACAACTTTTCTATCACTATTGTGGCCAGAAAGAGTCCCTTTGGGTTTTAAAATTTGCCTGCCTATTGAAGTCTATGGCGGTTCGCCCGGTTCGCCCGTTAGCGAACATTTGCGGAAATTTGCGTTCGCCGTTTGCGAACGGAAAATTTTATGTTTGTGACATCTCTACCTGCCGTATGTTGGCTGGAACGAAGTGGAATGGTGCGATAGAGGGTATAGAACCTGACCCACCAGCCACATTAGCCTGGGAGCTAGAAGAACCTACCGGATTCTGGCACACCAAACGGGCAGCTGTATCGCCTGCCTCGACCGACTCTAGCCTGGCCTGAATGTTTGACATTGATGATGCCATGGAGTTGTTGGCCGCGTGCAGTTGCATAAGCGAGGTCTGAATAGTGTCCATGGACACCACCTGCGGGTTTTGGACCACCGGAACTGAAGACAGAAGACGGAACAGTTCTGCCTTCCTTGCAGAAGCTGGAAATGGAATGCCTCTCTTGGATAACTCTTCCATCAACTTGGGCACAGTCCACGACCTTAAAGATGGTGTGGAGTCTCTTGCGGAATGCGAGGCTACGCTCCCACGGGATGATGATGTATCGCCCATCAATGATTCTTGAGACATCCTACTAAAAACACAATATGATTAATGCAGAAGGTGCCGAGAACCACCGTACCAGCACACGAGATACCGTCCAGCATGCGGAGCACCCCTCCCCCGTAGTGACTGAAAAATGGGAAGATGTGTACACCGCAGAATACACTGTGACCTAAGTAGCCTTGCAAGCCCCGAACGAGTGTAGATTGAGACATGAGAGTGAACAAGGCATGCAGTGTAGGATCGTATCCTGTGGTCATCACAGGACTTAATGTGTCTGTAGACGTGACAGATGTATCGAATTGATGCCTGTAGTCGTGACAGGACTTAAAAGATATATATATATTTTTTTATCGTGTCTATAGCTGTGACAGGCGTATCGAGATATAGCCTGTGGTCGTGACAGGCTAGAGCCTAACTGAGGATATAATAGACACATGAGAGTCCTGTCTGTCAGTCAGACTTGCCACTTCCTGCTATAAAAGTGTACCTATTTATTTATTTATTTATTTATTTTTTAACCTGTAAGTGGAATGTGAGTATGCACCCACAATGCTACTGTACCTGGCAACTGCTTGCTCGCTGACGCAGATACGAGCCGCCGGTAAGGTGAGGAGGAGGCTGCGGCTTATATGCAGCATAACTCCGCCTCCCCTCACACAAATGCGGCAAATAGTCATTTGCCTATAACTTATACATAGTTTACACAACATATGTTTTTTATTTTCCTTTCTTTGCTGTAAAATGATCTCGCTATGTTACGTGATCTGCCCTGCATTTGTAGACAGGCGCCGGCTCGGAGTCTCTGTGATGTGATTTACATTTTCAGCAAATACATTTCAATATATAAGAAAAAAGTTAGTCATTAAACATTTGGTAAAATCTCTGTGCGTTATCAGGATCCTCATTCCTCACAGTACCGGAGAGATGGCTGATTCTACAGAGGGGGACACTGGAGTCCAGTATCTGGGTCTACTGATCTCATCACTGATGACTCTTATACCCGGGCTGGTGATACATTCATTTATTATAGCCGTCAATGTCAATGACTGGTGGAAAGGAAGATCGGTGACTCCTGTTGACCACGTTGTAACTTCTGTTTGCATTTCAAGGATCTGTGCTCAGTGTGATATTGTACTATATTTATTTCTGGATACACTTTCCATGAAAAACCTGCATTCAGATGAAACTTTGTTTATTATGGGAACACTTTTTACTTTCTTTACTTCTGCCAATTTTTGGTTAACAGCTCTGCTTTCCATTTTCTTCTGTCTGAAGATCTCCAACTTCCAGACCAGATTGTTCCTGTATCTGAGGAGGATGATAGTACAGAGGACTGTTTATTTCATTGTAGCCTCAGTGCTTCTCTCAGGTTTCAGTTGTTCGGAACATCTGTACATGCCTTTGATTGAGATGGGCAAAGGTAAAACTTACAATATGACCATGAATGATGCATTCACAGATTGCATTTCTACAAATTCTATATACATTCATATTGTCGGAACCTTCTTACCTCTGCTCTTCTGTTGCATATCATCCATCCTTCTATTCATCTCATTGTATCATCACATAACAAGGATGAAGATGAGCGGTAACTTAACCACCAATTTGGAGACATATTACTCAGTGAATAAATTTGTGTCCTTCACTTTCATATGTAACACTTTATACTTTACTGTCTGTTTTGCTGCTGGCATTTATCACTGTCTATACCGGGTGAGCCTTCCATGGCCTTATATTATCATAGGATTTCTTTCGACTCTACTTTCCTCCTACCTGATCTACAGTACAGCAAAACTCAGGAGTCAGATGTCCAATGTTCTTCAGAATGTGATTGATTCCTTATTTTTAAGAATAGACAGAGAAACCAGACAAAACATAGAAGAAGTAGATCAATGGTAAATGCTGGGGTGGTGGGGCTGTCATTTCACTGAATTATAGTAAACTGTATGAAACCTCCCAGACAAGAATAGGAGAATGGAAATGTAGTTTTCCAAATGTATCCAGTTCAAGTGAAAACAGACAATAGATGATAGTTTCTTCTTTCTGATAAAGTCCATGTCTATATAGTTGTTTTTTTAATTATCTAATTATTTCAAGTGAGCTCCTTGCTGAAGGGACAGAGGAACACTTTACTCTCAGGTTCACTATATTTACTCTCTAATAAACAATTATGTACTTAAAGGGGTTGTCCCCATATTCTACAGTTTTCAATCCAGCACCTGGATCTGAGTAGTTTTATAATTGCATGTAATGAAAATTTTTGTATAGCTACTGAGTTATTCAATAAAATGTATCTGTATAGTGCTGCTTAATTTCTTCTTTCTTTGACCTGCTCACTGAGAAGGCCGCACATGCTCAGTTTCATCTTTCAACTGCCTCCTGAGTTGTTATAGGGAGAGCATGATACTGAAGAAATAATCCTTAAACATAAAACATAACATTTATTGATATGCTAATAAAATCCTAGATAATGTGTGCAACAACTATATACTGGGATGGACAAAGTGTATAACCACTAATAGCAGTGGTCAATGGTCACCCCAGTAACAAATACAAAGATAATTTAAGTGCACAGCGGCACTGAGTAGGTAACCAGTGTGTCCTACCGGTACCCAGGGAAGGTCGTCTGAAGCTTCACCACATGATGTAGTAATAGTAGTTCATCCTGTATGGATAGTCGGATAAATCACAGGGAAAAAAAAATAATTTGCAACAGCTGACAGTAAAACACATGCGTGTAGGGTCCCTAGGGTGATCCCTATAGCTGTCTAACCGTAGACCCTGATACTAAAGTGTGGTAGCAACCTGACCACAGGGCACTCGTCCTTGAAAGGACGACCCTGTCTGGAACCTGTCCCTAACTCTGAAAACTATATGTCCCTAAAAATGCATAGGCTAGATCCCTACATGCATGTTTCGCTGCCGGGACATGCGGCAGTTCATCAGGGGAGATGATAAGGAATCAGGCAAGTCGATCCTGGATAAAGCGGTCAAGCCTGCAGACCAAAAATGACACGGTCAGTCATATGGTCAGGAGGTGCATGATGATAGTCAACCCCTCCAAGGGCTACCTCATAGGTAAGAGGTTAAAGGTAAACGCAGTATACAGATGAGAGTGACTGCATATGGGACGCCAACTAGCCTGGTGTACCCACCTTGTTTAAATACACCTCATTTCCCGCCGCTGCCGTCCATAATAGAGGCCAATGAGCGCGTCTGCCCGCTTGCACGTGAGCGCAGCGCATGCGCTCATCACAGAGTGGAAACGAGGCCTGCAACGCAGGAAGAGTGCGTGATGCGAAACGCACTCCTGCGCATGCGCGAACTCGCATTAGGTATCGCGAGATCGCGGAAGCTGTGCAGAACAGCAAAAGGGATAGGAAGCAACGGAGGTATCGATTACTTCATAATATTCGGCAAAGTATAGACGATCGGACATGCGAAAATACAGCAGAATATGCCAAACCACAATCGGTTCGAATTTAAAGATATTTATAGCTTTTAATCCTGTGTTGGATAAGTACAGCTAGAGCATAGTGGAACAAACGAAAAAACAAGTCAGAGTAGGTAGTCATGAGGGATATATTGATATCCCATGTGGGGTCATAGTCAGTGATGATAATAGACCTAGAGGCTCTTATTACAGAATTATGATACTGGGGAATAATATCAAAAAGAGGTACATACTAGGTGCATAATGTTTAACTACTAACAGAAGGTACATACAGCACGTGCATACTACAGGTACATACCGCACGTAGGCGTACATGATAACTTACTGCTAGCAGAAAGATAATTGGTGCAGAATGGTGACGGCTAAATCAATTACTGCCAAGTAGACTGGTAGAGAGGGCAGTAAGACTGACAAAGGGTCTATTCTACAGAAAGCAGCTATAATTCAGCTGCTCGTTAAGACCATTGGGTGTGACAGTCCTCAAAAGGAATATCCAACGTGACTCCCGTTGTAGAAGGATCTTATCCCAATCACCACCTCTTTTGGGGGGACTGACGACTTCAATGCCCATGACTTTGATGGCCTTGGGATTGCCTTGGTGCAAGTCACAGACATGACGGGCCACTGGGGTATCGCGACGCTTATCAATATCCAAGAGATGCTCTCCTATGCGCCTGCGCAACTCACGCTTAGTCTTGCCGATATATTCTTTTTGGCAAATACATGTGATTTTATATATCACCCCAACTGTTCTGCATGAAATGAAATCTTTAATTTCAAAATTACGTTTGAGATTAGTGCTGTGGAAGATTTTTCCTTGGTCAATGTTTCCACAGGCCACACAGCCACTACATCTGAAGGAACCCACAGGGCGACGGCTCAGCCACGTACTAGGTCTGGCTGGTGGTGCAAGATGACTATGCACCAATAAGTCCTTGAGACTCTGGCCTCTTCTGAACGTCACCTGTGGGTATTCATGCAGGACTTCCCGGACATCTGGGTCCATAAGTAGGATGGGCCAGTGTCGTGCCAAAATCTCTCTGGATTCATTGGCAGAGCCGTCAAAGGTAGTAATGAATCTTACCTTCCTCTTACCCTCCTGTCTAGTCTTGGGGGTAAGTAAGGTCTCTCTAGCGGTATTAGCTGCTCTCTGAAAGGCTCCTCTCAATACCTTATCAGGGTAACCCCTAGCCCTAAACCTTAGTCGAAGGTCGGCTGCCTGATGTAGGAACTCTTGTTCATCAGAACAATTCCTGCGTAAACGCAGGTATTGTCCGTAGGGTATACCTCTTTTTAATGGCAGTGGATGGCTACTCTGCCAATGTAGGACTGAGTTAGTGGCCGTGATCTTACGAAAGACAGTTGTAGAGAGCTCACCTCCAGGTTTCTTGGAAATGCGTACATCCAAAAAAGGAAGGGAACTATCATTAGCCTCATAGGTGAAACGGAGGCCAATGGTATTGACATTAAGAAAGTCCACAAACTTTCTGAATGCCAGGGTGCCCGCATTCCAGACTATGAGGATGTCATCGATGTACCGGGCCCATAGGGTAATGGGCCCGGTCATCGGTTCACCTTCTCCAAAAACAACGGTGGCCTCCCACCAGCCCAGGAGCAGGTTGGCATAGGACGGCGCACAGGAGCAACCCATGGCCGTACCCCTGAGCTGGTGGTAGAGGCGACCGTCAAAAGTGAAGAAGTTATGCGTCAGCAAGAATCTGAGCAGCTGTAAAACAAAAGCATTGTGCGCTTTGTACTGCTGCCCCCGCATACTTAGATAGTAACTGACCGCCAACAAACCAGCCTCATGTGGTATGGAGGAGTATAATGCCTCCACATCAATGCTGGCTAGTAAGGAGTGGTCCTCGATGCATATCCCTTCCACCCGTTTTAAAAGATCCATAGTATCACGGGTGTAAGAAGGGAGTGCAACGACAAATTGTTCATACGAAAGCTCAGGTGGCATAAACATTTTAAGATCTCCGAAAAAAAGAAATGTCAGCTGTTAGGCATACCAACTGACATCCTGAGGGATGTGGAATTGTTGCATGGCCTTGCAGAGGATGCCCACACATCGCAGGGAGTTGGTCCATTTACTCCTTTGCGTAACAAAAGTAACAAAATGCCGCCGGCTGGCGATATTTCGTGTGTGGACGTCTTTCTGCAACTTGTCAGTACCGACATGATGGCTATGCAACACTTCCCGCACTACAACAATTGTTCATCTGAGGAACATCGTGCTATCAGGTCCTTGAAAGAGGATAAGGATATAATTATCAAACCATCGGATAAAGGTGGCAACACGGTGATCATGAATCGAACTGATTACCAATCCATGTGTGAACATATCCTAAAAGATAAGAATAGCTATCAGTTGTTAACATCCAACCCGACAGCACCATACCTAGTTGAACTTAAGGAGATCCTTTTGGCAGGAAGAGCATCGAATCTCATCTCAGCTGATGAGCTGGACTTTTTGTACCCCAGGCACCCGATTGTGGCAACGTTTTATAGTCTCCCCAAGGTCCACAAAGGCCTGAAACCACTCAAGGGGAGGCCAATCGTGGCCGGAATTGGGAGCATTGGACAAAATCTTGGGGTGTACATTGATCAAATCTTAATGCCATTTGTCGTTGCACTCCCTTCTTACACCCGTGATACTATGGATCTTTTAAAACGGGTGGAAGGGATATGCATCGAGGACCACTCCTTACTAGCCAGCATTGATGTGGAGGCATTATACTCCTCCATACCACATGAGGCTGGTTTGTTGGCGGTCAGTTACTATCTAAGTATGCGGGGGCAGCAGTACAAAGCGCACAATGCTTTTGTTTTACAGCTGCTCAGATTCTTGCTGACGCATAACTTCTTCACTTTTGACGGTCGCCTCTACCACCAGCTCAGGGGTACGGCCATGGGTTGCTCCTGTGCGCCGTCCTATGCCAACCTGCTCCTGGGCTGGTGGGAGGCCACCGTTGTTTTTGGAGAAGGTGAACCGATGACCGGGCCCATTACCCTATGGGCCCGGTACATCGATGACATCCTCATAGTCTGGAATGCGGGCACCCTGGCATTCAGAAAGTTTGTGGACTTTCTTAATGTCAATACCATTGGCCTCCGTTTCACCTATGAGGCTAATGATAGTTCCCTTCCTTTTTTGGATGTCCGCATTTCCAAGAAACCTGGAGGTGAGCTCTCTACAACTGTCTTTCGTAAGATCACGGCCACTAACTCAGTCCTACATTGGCAGAGTAGCCATCCACTGCCATTAAAAAGAGGTATACCCTACGGACAATACCTGCGTTTACGCAGGTATTGTTCTGATGAACAAGAGTTCCTACATCAGGCAGCCGACCTTCGACTAAGGTTTAGGGCTAGGGGTTACCCTGATAAGGTATTGAGAGGAGCCTTTCAGAGAGCAGCTAATACCGCTAGAGAGACCTTACTTACCCCCAAGACTAGACAGGAGGGTGAGAGGAAGGTGAGATTCATTACTACCTTTGACGGCTCTGCCAATGAATCCAGAGAGATTTTGGCACGACACTGGCCCATCCTACTTATGGACCCAGATGTCCGGGAAGTCCTGCATGAATACCCACAGGTGACGTTCAGAAGAGGCCAAAGTCTCAAGGACTTATTGGTGCATAGTCATCTTGCACCACCAGCCAGACCTAGTACGTGGCTGAGCCGTCGCCCTGTGGGTTCCTTCAGATGTAGTGGCTGTGTGGCCTGTGGCAACATTGACCAAGGAAAAATCTTCCACAGCACTAATCTCAAACGTAATTTTGAAATTAAAGATTTCATTTCATGCAGAACAGTTGGGGTGATATATAAAATCACATGTATTTGCCAAAAAGAATATATCGGCAAGACTAAGCGTGAGTTGCGCAGGCGCATAGGAGAGCATCTCTTGGATATTGATAAGCGTCGCGATACCCCAGTGGCCCGTCATGTCTGTGACTTGCACCAAGGCAATCCCAAGGCCATCAAAGTCATGGGCATTGAAGTCGTCAGTCCCCCCAAAAGAGGTGGTGATTGGGATAAGATCCTTCTACAACGGGAGTCACGTTGGATATTCCTTTTGAGGACTGTCACACCCAATGGTCTTAACGAGCAGCTGAATTATAGCTGCTTTCTGTAGAATAGACCCTTTGTCAGTCTTACTGCCCTCTCTACCAGTCTACTTGGCAGTAATTGATTTAGCCGTCACCATTCTGCACCAATTATCTTTCTGCTAGCAGTAAGTTATCATGTACGCCTACGTGCGGTATGTACCTGTAGTATGCACGTGCTGTATGTACCTTCTGTTAGTAGTTAAACATTATGCACCTAGTATGTACCTCTTTTTGATATTATTCACCAGTATCATAATTCTGTAATAAGAGCCTCTAGGTCTATTATCATCACTGACTATGACCCCACATGGGATATCAATATATCCCTCATGACTACCTACTCTGACTTGTTTTTTCGTTTGTTCCACTATGCTCTAGCTGTACTTATCCAACACAGGATTAAAAGCTATAAATATCTTTAAATTCGAACCGATTGTGGTTTGGCATATTCTGCTGTATTTTCGCATGTCCGATCGTCTATACTTTGCCGAATATTATGAAGTAATCGATACCTCCGTTGCTTCCTATCCCTTTTGCTGTTCTGCACAGCTTCCGCGATCTCGCGATACCTAATGCGAGTTCGCGCATGCGCAGGAGTGCGTTTCGCATCACGCACTCTTCCTGCGTTGCAGGCCTCGTTTCCACTCTGTGATGAGCGCATGCGCCGCGCTCACATGCAAGCGGGCAGACGCGCTCATTAGCCTCTATTATGGACGGCAGCGGCGGGAAATGAGGTGTATTTAAACAAGGTGGGTACACCAGGCTAGTTGGCGTCCCATATGCAGTCACTCTCATCTGTATACTGCGTTTACCTTTAACCTCTTACCTATGAGGTAGCCCTTGGAGGGGTTGACTATCATCATGCACCTCCTGACCATATGACTGACCGTGTCATTTTTGGTCTGCAGGCTTGACCGCTTTATCCAGGATCGACTTGCCTGATTCCTTATCATCTCCCCTGATGAACTGCCGCATGTCCCGGCAGCGAAACATGCATGTAGGGATCTAGCCTATGCATTTTTAGGGACATATAGTTTTCAGAGTTAGGGACAGGTTCCAGACAGGGTCGTCCTTTCAAGGACGAGTGCCCTGTGGTCAGGTTGCTACCACACTTTAGTATCAGGGTCTACGGTTAGACAGCTATAGGGATCACCCTAGGGACCCTACACGCATGTGTTTTACTGTCAGCTGTTGCAAATTTTTTTTTTTCCCCTGTGATTTATCCGACTATCCATACAGGATGAACTACTATTATTACATCGTGTGGTGAAGCTTCAGACGACCTTCCCTGGGTACCGGTAGGACACACTGGTTACCTACTCAGTGCCGCTGTGCACTTAAATTATCTTTGTATTTGTTACTGGGGTGACCATTGACCACTGCTATTAGTGGTTATACACTTTGTCCATCCCAGTATATAGTTGTTGCACACATTATCTAGGATTTTATTAGCATATCAATAAATGTTATGTTTTATGTTTAAGGATTATTTCTTCAGTATTCTGCTCCTAATTCAGATAATCCAGAGCGCAGACACACCCTGATCTGACCTCTTCACTTTACCTTTGATTTTTGATCATAGGGAGAGCATGGACAAGTCTCCTGAGCTGCAGCAGAAAATACACTCACTCACCTGGAGCTGTCAGCTTGATATAAATCTATGGGAAGATACCATAATATTCCTTGTGGATGATGAGTCCCAGTAAGAATTCTTCATTGAGTGGGGCTCTTTCGAGCCGAGTTACTTGCCTAGAGCCCGCACCAGTCTCTACTTAAAGTATGATATAGAGTTAACTTTTATGGAAAGACCCACATGGTTTGCAGCCATGATCACCTTACTTCCCAAACCTCTGGTCCCTGAAGAGCCACCAGAGGCTCAACGACCAGCTTATCATAGATCTTGGAAAAGAAGTGGAAGGTGAACAGGACTTCTCGCTTGTTTTAAGATAAAGGAGAAATCTACAGGTAGACTGTTGACTGAGACAAATTGGCAAATGTTAGGTTTTCCATTTGCTATTGGCCCTAGGTTGTCCACCCTATATTTCTCTGCTGTAGTTCTAGGACTTCAACTTGAATTCAGAAAATATTAATAAAGTTTTGCATGTTATAATACCCTTTCCCTTATGAGTTTCATGCCCTGCTCGGACGGTGTGCGGAGGTCTGTCAGATTGGCAGCACGTGTCTAACCATTTGTTTTGTTTTGGAATCATGCTGGATCCGCCTTCCTTCAGGTGCTCTGGGGGTGGTCATTGGCTTAAATTGCCTTCATTCACAGAAGTCAGGGATATGCTAGGAGGTGACCATTCCCCAGCATCTCGCCTAGACACTTGTTTATTTGGTTGTCTGTATATCTGAGATACTGTCTGCTGTGACATTATAACCCGCCATACTGTGACTGCCATTACTCAGCGGTTTTGTGATGGCATCAATTGATGCACTGGTTGACTGCATGCAGGGATTATCCCTAGAGGTTGCGGATCTGCGTAGTTCGGTCACACGGTGTCAGAGTGTTCTGGCATCAGGTGCAGGTCAAATTGGTGGGGAGCCTAAAGTCGCTCTTCCAGAGAAATTTACAGGGGGTGCAGATGATTTTTTTCGCTTTAAAGAGTCATGCAAATTGTATTTTCGACTGCGTCCATTTTCGTCAGGTGATGAAAGTCAGAGGGTTGGTATAATCATGTATCTGCTAAAAGGGGACGCGCAATCTTGGGCTTTTTCTCTGCCGCCCGGTTCTCTGGCCCTCCGGTCGGTGGAGGAATTTTTCAAAGCCCTGGGATTGATTTACGATTACCCAGATCGGGTCTCGATGGCAGAATCTAAATTGCGTAACTTATTACAGGGTGAACATACTGCAGAGGTTTACTGCATATAGTTTAGGAGATGGGCTACTGAGTCGGGGTGGAACGACCCCGCGTTTCGTAGTCAGTTTTGTCAGGGGTTATCTGAGAGGTTGAAAGATGCCCTGGCTTTTCATGAGTACCCGGATACTAGAGTCTAGAGAATGCTATGTCTTTGGCTATACGGTTGGATAGACGTATCAGAGAGAGGTGTAAGGGTCCCTCCGTGCAAGGGATCCCTTCTGCGTGTGGTTTTGTCTCACCTGCTGCCTAGGGTGATATTACTTATAACTCTGGGGTAGGGGAGGAACCCATGCAGTTGGGTCAGATATCTTTTCATTCTGGTAGGAGAAACTTTAGGAGATTACATAAATTATGTTACTACTGTGGTAAAAGTGACCATTTTGTTTTTGCTTGTCCTTTTGTTAAACCGCGTGATGATATGAAAGAAAAAAAAAACGTTCTGACTCTTGGTAGCGTAAATGGAGTAGTGGAACAAACAAATATGCAAGCTCCCTGTAATTCTCATTTTCTCCTTCCAGCTATGGTGGCGCTAGACTCAAGAATTTTTTTTATTGAGGTATTCATTGACTGTGGTGCTGGGCTAAACCTTATTGACTTTCTTTTCCTTCAAAATCTGGGTCTAAGTACGTGCACTTTAGAAACGGAGATTCCGGTGTTTGCAATAGATTCTTCACCTCTTTCTCAAAGGAGTCTCACTCATATTGCACATGGTATTCAGTTGAGGGTGGGTGATTCACATGTAGAGCTTATTTCTTGTTTTGTCATGAGGAATTTGCCTGCTCCTATAGTCCTAGGTTTACCGTGGTTGACAAAACATAATCCAATTATTGATTGGCAGGCAAGACAAATTATTGGTTGGGGAGAGTTTTGCTCGGAGAATTGTCTTGGCACATCTATCTCTGGGGTGTCCACTGCGGTTCTACCTCAATATCTCTCAGACTTTGCGGATGTCTTTTCGGAGGGTGGGACTCAGGAATTGCACCCTCATCGTGACTATGATTGTCCTGTTAATCCCAGGAGCTAAGTTGCCAAAGTCTCGCCTTTACAATCTTTCCCAACCTGAAAGAGAGGTCATGCGAAAGTATATCGCCGAGAGTTTGGCAAAAGGTCATATTAGGCCATCTAAGTCTCCGGGGGCAGTAGGTTTTTTCTTTGTTAAGAAAAAGGATGGATCACTGAGACCGTGTTTGGATTCTCGGGAATTGAACCGTATTACGGTCCAGGATCCGTATCCCCTTCCTTTGATCTCTGACCTTTTTGATCAGATTGTTGGTGCCAGGGTGTTCTCCAAGTTGGATTTGAGAGGGGCCTACAATCTGATCAGAATCAAGGAAGGGGATGAGTGGAAGACGGCCCTCAATACGCACGAGGGTCATTTTGAGAATCTGGTTATGCCTTTTGGGTTGACGAACGCGCCAGCGGTATTTCAGAGATTCGTCAATGACATTTTTCATCATTTGGTGGGGAGGTTCGTGGTAGTTTACTTAGATGACATTTTAATTTACCCTCCTGATCTGAAGACCTATCAGGATCATGTGAGACAGGTTTTGACGATCCTTCAGGAGAATAAATTATATGCTAAATTGGAAAAATGTGTGTTTTCGGTGCAGGAGCTTCCGTTTTTGGGATATCGGCTTTCCGACTCTGATTTCCGTTTGGACCCCGAAAAGGTCCGGGCGGTTCTGGAATGGGACCGACCAGAGAATCAGAAAGCTTTGATGCGGTTTTTGGGGTTTACTAACTATTATATAAAATTTATTCTGAACTATTCCACCATTGTTAAACCTCTGACTGATATGACAAACAAGGACACTGACGTCTCTGTTTGGTCGGAGGAGGCATTACAGGCCTTTTCGACTATTAAGGAGTGTTTTGCGTCTGCCCCCATTCTAGTGCAGCCCGATGTGTCTCAGCCATTCGTGGTGGAGGTGGATGCATCAGAGGTAGGGGTGGGAGCGGTGCTGTCGAAGGGTTCTTCTCCTGGCAAGTGGGTCCCGTGTGCTTTTTTTTATAAGAAGCTCTCGGTCTCCGAGAGGAACTATGATGTGGGAGATAGAGAGTTGCTGGCTATAAAGTTGGCCTTTGAGGAATGGCGTCACTGGTTGGAGGGGGCTTCTCACCCCGTTACTGTTTATACGGATCATAAGAATTTGGCTTACCTGCAATCTGCCAAGCGTCTGAATCCTAGGCAGGCCAGATGGTCACAGTTTTTTACCAGGTTCAATTTTGTTGTTACTTTATGTCCGGGGGTCAAAAACATCAAGGCAGATCCGTTGTCTCGCTGTTTTCCTGGGGGATGTGATTCAGAGGATCCTGCTCCGATTTTGGCTGACGGGGTTGTGGTTTCAGCTCTGTATCCCGAATTGGAGATGGAGGTGTTGGGAGCTCAGGAGGGGGCTCCTGGTTCTTGTCCCCCAGGGAGGTTGTTTGTTCCCAAAGAACTGCGATACAAGTTTTTCAAGGAACATTACGATACTGTCCTTGTCGGACATCCTGGTGGTAAGTCCACCTGTGACCTTGTGTCCCGGAGGTTCTGGTGGCCCGGGTTACGTAGGATCATTGAGGATTACGTGGCAGCTTGTGAGACCTGTGCACGATCTAAGGTTGCTCATACTCGACCGCCTTTATCTATTCCGTCTCGTCCTTGGACGCACTTGTCTATGGACTTTATTACGGATCTACCGAGTTCCTCGGGGAAAACAGTAATTTTGGTGGTAGTTGACCGTTTTAGCAAGATGACTCATTTTATATCGTTAACTAGTCTGCCTAATGCCAAGACCCTTGCGCAAATTTTTGTTGATAATATCGTAAATTGCATGGTATTCCTTCGGATGTGGTTTCTGATAGGGGCACGCAGTTTGTCTCCAGGTTCTGGAGGGCGTTCTGCTCTCGGCTTGGCATTCAACTTTCGTTCTCTTCGGCTTTCCATCCGCAGTCGAATGGACAGACAGAGCGTACTAATCAGAACCTGTAGAACTACTTGAGGTGCTTTGTGGCGGAGAATCAGGAGGACTGGTCCTCATTCCTACCCCTAGCGGAGTTTGCTTTGAATAACCGTAGGCAGGAATCCACAGGTAAGTCGCCATTTTTTGGCGCATATGGTTTTCATCCTCAGTTTGGTACCTTTTCGGGGACTAGTTCCTCTGGGATGCCAGAGGAGGAAAGGTTTTCTTCTACCTTATCTTCTATCTGGCGGAGGATACAAGTGAATTTGGAGACGATGGGTGAGAGATATAAGCGAATGGCTGACAGGAGACGTGTGACTGGTCCGGACCTGTGTGTGGGTGATCTGGTGTGGTTGTCCACTAAAAATAATAAATTGAGAGTGCCATCTTGGAAACTGGGCCCAAGATTTATCGGCCCGTACAAAATATCTGTGGTGATCAATCCAGTAGCGTTTCGGCTGGATCTTCCGCAGACTTGGAGGATCCATGATGTGTTCCATAGATCTTTATTGAAAAAATATGTGAGAGCGGTGGAACCATCGCCATTGCCTCTTCCTCCTGTTCTGGTCGATGGGAATTTAGAGTTCGAGATCTCCAGGATTCTTGACTCTAGAGTTTTTCGGGGTTCCCTTCAGTACCTGGTACACTGGAGGGGATACGGCCCCGAGGAGAGGATGTGGGTTCCGGCGCTGGAGGTCAGCGCCAGCCGACTGGTTAGGGCTTTTCACAGAGCCCACCCGGATAAGGTTGGTCCGGGGTGCCCGGAGGTCACCCGTAGAAGGGGGGCACTGTCATGCCCTGCTCGGACGGTGTGCGGAGGTCTGTCAGATTGGCAGCACGTGTCTAACCATTTGTTTTGTTTTGGAATCATGCTGGATCCGCCTTCCTTCAGGTGCTCTAGGTGGGGTCATTGGCTTAAATTGCCTTCACTCCCAGAGGGCCGCGCGGGTTATAGAATTCAGTCTGGCCTTGGATTCAAGGAAGGAAGGATTGTCTGTTCCAGCTCAGATAAGTTTGGTTTCTGTTTTTGTTATTTGCGGTCTAGGCTGTTTGTGTGTCTTCTGCCCCTATTCCCCTTTCACCATCTCAGGGATTCTAGGGTGTTTGCAGTCCAGGCACGAGGACACATTATTCCTACCATCAAGGTCTGAATGTGGGCTTAGCAGCGTAAAGACAGAAGTCAGGGATATGCTAGGAGGTGACCATTCCCCAGCATCTCGCCTAGACATATCTGAGATACTGTCCGCCGTGACAATGAGGTTATGTGAGCTACCTGAGATGTTTCTGCAACATGCCCATTGGTTTGGACTCTAATGGACCTGAGTTATAGTGCCACCTGGTATTGTGCTTCTGGGACTCTTTCATCATTATTTCACTTTAACTTGACTTTTTATATATTTAGCTAGTTAGTTAGGCACCATTTCTCATGGACTGTCATTCGGGATTCAAGCACTTGATTTTTTTTTGGCACTATGGTAGTCAGACAGAATCTAGGATGTAAATATTGTACATATGACCGTTTCTCTCCACCATATAATGAGGGAGCTACCTGAGATCTGCATCTTTGTGCTATACTACCACAGATGGATCCAAGTACAACCCAAGGATGGCTTGTCTTTAAATAGGGGGATGTGCAATACCTCAGAAAGGGTATTTGCTAATTATTTGGTTTGTAATGTTATTTTAATGTTTTGTTCTATGTTGTATATTGTCACACCAGCAGATGGCGTATTAGTGGCACTGTGAATAGAACTAACCACTCCATTCCTTCACCGCCCCCTTAATAGGAGCTGATAGTCCAACGTCCTGTCAGGAGGGAGATTTAGGTAGGCTACTGAGAAGACAGGAAGCATGTCTATCAGCTTCTGCTCCAAAGGGACTTAGAACCTGAAATCCAGTTTGACTGTGAGGTACAATACTTGGTACACTGATGGGAAAGTCCAAGGGAACAAAGCTACCATCAAAGCTGCAGCATTCCAATCAGCAGAGTAATCATCTACCACAGCTTTACAGACACTGCTGCAAGGCGATGAAGAACTAGTTAAGACACCTATTACTGCAGTTTAGGAAAGACAAATCTGAAAGCCTGCATTACAGAGTGGATACCTACTGCCATAGGTACCAGCTTTATAGCTGTAGTGAAGCGGAATCAGGAGAGACAGACTTGCCAGCTACCAAATTTCTGAGTGCCATGAGTGGCCATCTAACCAGGCACAATTGCTTATCATCTGGTGACAGATATTGAACCTTGCACTTAATATCGCAGGATGTACTGCAAGTTATTCTTTGTACTCATTAATGAAAGCCGTTTGATGTTCTCTTACTTCTTCCTGATCCCTTTACACCTTTTCACTGCACCAGAACCTAGGGAGCGACGGCCTGAGGGAATACACTGTGACACAACATCTCATACACTGTGACACAACATCTCATTATCTGTGGTGTAACATAGGGCTGCAGGTAACATCAACTGTACTCAAAGAATTATCATTGTTTTATTGTGGTGTTACACAGGACTGGTGGTAACTAGAGTTGAGCGAACACCTGGATGTTCGGGTTCGAGAAGTTCGGCCGAACTTCCCGGAAATGTTCGGGTTCGGGATCCAAACACGACCCGAACTTCGTCCCGAACCCGAACCCCATTGAAGTCAATGGGGACCCGAACTTTTCGGCACTAAAAAGCCTGTAAAACAGCCCAGGAAAGAGCTAGAGGGCTGCAAAAGGCAGCAACATGTAGGTAAATCCCCTGCAAACAAATGTGGATAGGGAAATTAATAAAAATAAAAATAAAATAAATAAAAATTAACCAATATCAATTGGAGAGAGGTCCTATAGCAGAGAATCTGGCTTCACGTCAGCAGAGAATCAGTCTTCATGTCATAGCAGAGAATCTGGCTTCACGTCACCCACCACTGTAACAGTCCATTGTCATATATTTAGGCCCAGGCACCCAGGCAGAGGAGAGAGGTCCCGTAACAGAGAATCTGGCTTCATGTCAGCAGAGAATCAGTCTTCATGTCATAGCAGAGAATCAGGCTTCACGTCACCCACCACTGGAACAGTCCATTGTCAGATATTTAGGCCCAGGCACCCAGGCAGAGGAGAGAGTTCCCGTAACAGAGAATCTGGCTTCATGTCAGCAGAGAATCAGTCTTCATGTCATAGCAGAGAATCAGGCTTCACGTCACCCACCACTGGAACAGTCCATTGTCAGATATTTAGGGCCAGGCACCCAGGCAGAGGAGACAGGTCCCGTAACAGAGAATCTGGCTTCATGTCAGCAGAGAATCAGTCTGCATGTCATAGCAGAGAATCAGGCTTTACGTCACCCAACACTGGAACAGTCCATTGTCAGATATTTAGGCCCAGGCACCCAGGCAGAGGAGAGAGGTCCCGTAACAGAGAATCTGGCTTCATGTCAGCAGAGAATCAGTCTTCATGTCAAAGCAGAGAATCAGGCTTCACGTCACCCAACACTGGAACCGTCCATTGTCAGATATTTAGGCCCAGGCACCCAGGCAGAGGAGAGAGGTCCCGTAACAGAGAATCTGGCTTCATGTCAGCAGAGAATTAGTCTGCATGTCATAGCAGAGAATCAGGCTTCACGTCACCCAACACTGGAACAGTCCATTGTCAGATATTTAGGCCCAGGCACCCAGACAGAGGAGAGAGATCCCATAACAGAGAATCTGGCTTCATGTCAGCAGAGAATCAGTCTGCATGTCATAGCAGAGAATCATGGTTTACGTCACCCAACACTGGAACAGTCCATTGTCAGATATTTAGGCCCAGGCACCCAGGCAGAGGAGAGAGGTCCCGTAACAGAGAATCTGGCTTCATGTCAGCAGAGAATCAGTCTGCATGTCATAGCAGAGAATCAGGCTTCACGTCACCCACCACTGTAACAGTCCATTGTCATATATTTAGGCCCAGGCACCCAGGCAGAGGAGAGAGGTCCCGTAACAGAGAATCTGGCTACATGTCAGCAGAGAATCAGTCTTCATGTCATAGCAGAGAATCAGGCTTCACGTCACCCAACACTGGAACAGTCCATTGTCAGATATTTAGGCCCAGGCACCCAGGCAGAGGAGAGAGGTCCCATAACAGAGATTCAGGCTTCATGTCAGCAGAGAATCAGTCTTCATGTCATAGCAGAGAATCAGGCTTCACGTCACCCACCACTGGAACAGTCCATTGTCAGATATTTAGGCCCAGGCACCCAGGCAGAGGAGAGAGGTCCCGTAACAGAGAATCTGGCTTCATGTCAGCAGAGAATCAGTCTTCATGTCATAGCAGAGAATCAGGCTTCACGTCACCCACCACTGGAACAGTCCATTGTCACATATTTAGGCCCAGGCACCCAGGCAGAGGAGAGAGGTCCCATAACAGAGATTCAGGCTTCATGTCAGCAGAGAATCAGTCTTCATCTCATAGCAGAGAATCAGGCTTCACGTCACCCAACACTGGAACAGGCCACTGTCAGATATTTTTAGGCCCCGGCACCCAGGCAGAGGAGAGAGGTCCCATAACAGAGATTCAGGCTTCATGTCAGCAGAGAATCAGTCTTCATGTCATAGCAGAGAATCAGGCTTCACGTCACCCACCACTGGAACAGGCCACTGTCAGATATTTTTAGGCCACGGCACCCAGACAGAGGTCCCATAACAGAGATTCAGGCTTCATGTCAGCAGAGAATCAGTCTTCATGTCATAGCAGAGAATCAGGCTTCACGTCACCCAACACTGGAACAGTCCATTGTCAGATATTTAGGCCCAGGCACCCAGGCAGAGGAGAGAGGTCCCATAACAGAGAATCTGGCTTCATGTGAGCAGGGAATCAGTCTGCATGTCATAGCAGAGAATCATGCTTTACGTCACCCAACACTGGAACAGTCCATTGTCAGATATTTAGGCCCAGGCACCCAGGCAGAGGAGAGAGGTCCCGTAACAGAGAATCTGGCTTCATGTCAGCAGAGAATCAGTCTTCATGTCATAGCAGAGAATCAGGCTTCACGTCACCCACCACTGGAACAGTCCATTGTCAGATATTTAGGCCCAGGCACCCAGGCAGAGGAGAGAGGTCCCGTAACAGAGAATCTGGCTTCATGTCAGCAGAGAATCAGTCTTCATGTCATAGCAGAGAATGAGGCTTCACGTCACCCAACACTGGAACAGTCCATTGTCAGATATTTAGGCCCAGGCACCCAGGCAGAGGAGAGAGGTCCCATAACAGAGATTCAGGCTTCATGTCAGCAGAGAATCAGTCTTCATGTCATAGCAGAGAATCAGGCTTCACGTCACCCACCACTGGAACAGGCCACTGTCAGATATTTTTAGGCCACGGCACCCAGACAGAGGTCCCATAACAGAGATTCAGGCTTCATGTCAGCAGAGAATCAGTCTTCATGTCATAGCAGAGAATCAGGCTTCACGTCACCCACCACTGGAACAGTCCATTGTCACATATTTAGGCCAAGGCACCCAGGCAGAGGAGAGAGGTCCCATAACAGAGATTCAGGCTTCATGTCAGCAGAGAATCAGTCTTCATGTCATAGCAGAGAATCAGGCTTCACGTCACCCACCACTGGAACAGTCCATTGTCACATATTTAGGCCCAGGCACCCAGGCAGAGGAGAGAGGTCCCGTAACAGAGAATCTGGCTTCATGTCAGCAGAGAATCAGTCTTCATGTCATAGCAGAGAATCAGGCTTCACGTCACCCACCACTGGAACAGTCCATTGTCACATATTTAGGCCCAGGCACCCAGGCAGAGGAGAGAGGTCCATTAACAGAGATTCAGGCTTCATGTCAGCAGAGAATCAGTCTTCATGTCATAGCAGAGAATCAGGCTTCACGTCATCCACCACTGGAACAGGCCACTGTCAGATATTTTTAGGCCACGGCACCCAGACAGAGGTCCCATAACAGAGATTCAGGCTTCATGTCAGCAGAGAATCAGTCTTCATGTCATAGCAGAGAATCAGGCTTCACGTCACCCACCACTGGAACAGTGTATTGTCACATATTTAGGCCAAGGCACCCAGGCAGAGGAGAGAGGTCCTATAACAGAGATTCAGGCTTCATGTCAGCAGAGAATCAGTCTTCATGTCGTAGCAGAGAATCAGGCTTCACGTCACCCACCACTGGAACAGGCCACTGTCAGATATTTTTAGGCCCCGGCACCCAGACAGAGGAGAGAGGTCCCATAACAGAGATTCAGGCTTCATGTCAGCAGAGAATGAGTCTTCATATCATAGCAGAGAATCAGGCTTCATGTCACCCACCACTGGAACAGGCCACTGTCATATATTTAGGCCCAGGCACCCAGGCAGAGGAGAGAGGTCCCGTAACAGAGAATCTGGCTTCATGTCAGCAGAGAATCAGTCTTCATGTCATAGCAGAGAATCAGGCTTCACGTCACCCACCACTGTAACAGTCCATTGTCAGATATTTAGGCCCAGGCACCCAGGCAGAGGAGAGAGGTCCCGTAACAGAGAATCTGGCTTAATGTCAGCAGAGAATCAGTCTTCATGTCATAGCAGAGAATCAGGCTTCACTTCACCCACCACTGGAACAGGCCACTGTCAGATATTTTTAGGCCCCGGCACCCAGACAGAGGAGAGAGGTCCCATAACAGAGATTCAGGCTTCGTGTCAGCAGAGAATGAGTCTTCATATCATAGCAGAGAATCAGGCTTCATGTCACCCACCACTGGAACAGGCCACTGTCATATATTTAGGCCCAGGCACCCAGGCAGAGGAGAGAGGTCCCGTAACAGAGAATCTGGCTTCATGTCAGCAGAGAATCAGTCTTCATGTCATAGCAGAGAATCAGGCTTCACGTCACCCACCACTGTAACAGTCCATTGTCATATATTTAGGCCCAGGCACCCAGGCAGAGGAGAGAGGTCCCGTAACAGAGAATCTGGCTTCATGTCAGCAGAGAATCAGTCTTCATGTCATAGCAGAGAATCAGGCTTCACGTCACCCAACACTGGAACAGTCCATTGTCAGATATTTAGGCCCAGGCACCCAGGCAGAGGAGAGAGGTCCCATAACAGAGAATCTGGCTTCATGTCAGCAGAGAATCAGTCTGCATGTTATAGCAGAGAATCATGCTTTACGTCACCCAACACTGGAACAGTCCATTGTCAGATATTTAGGCCCAGGCACCCAGGCAGAGGAGAGAGGTCCCATAACAGAGAATCAGGCTTCATGTCAGCAGAGAATCAGTCTTCATGTCATAGCAGAGAATCAGGCTTCACGTCACCCACCACTGGAACAGTCCATTGTCAGATATTTAGGCCCAGGCACCCAGGCAGAGGAGAGAGGTCCAGTAACAGAGAATCTGGCTTCATGTCAGCAGAGAATCAGTCTTCATGTCATAGCAGAGAATCAGGCTTCACGTCACCCAACACTGGAACAGTCCATTGTCAGATATTTAGGCCCAGGCACCCAGGCAGAGGAGAGAGGTCCCGTAACAGAGAATCTGGCTTCATGTCAGCAGAGAATCAGTCTTCATGTCATAGCAGAGAATCAGGCTTCACGTCACCCACCACTGGAACAGTCCATTGTCACATATTTAGGCTCAGGCACCCAGGCAGAGGAGAGAGGTCCCATAACAGAGATTCAGGCTTCATGTCAGCAGAGAATCAGTCTTCATGTCATAGCAGAGAATCAGGCTTCACGTCACCCACCACTGGAACAGGCCACTGTCAGATATTTTTAGGCCCCGGCACCCAGGCAGAGGAGAGAGGTCCCGTAACAGAGAATCTGGCTACATGACAGCAGAGAATCAGTCTTCATGTCATAGCAGAGAATCAGGCTTCACGTCACCCAACACTGGAACAGTACATTGTCAGATATTTAGGCCCAGGCACCCAGGCAGAGGAGAGAGGTCCCGTAACAGAGAATCAGGCTTCATGTCAGCAGAGAATCAGTCTTCATGTCATAGCAGAGAATCAGGCTTCACGTCACCCACCACTGGAACAGTCCATTGTCAGATATTTAGGCCCAGGCACCCAGGCAGAGGAGAGAGGTCCCGTAACAGAGAATCTGGCTTCATGTCAGCAGAGAATCAGTCTTCATGTCATAGCAGAGAATCAGGCTTCACGTCACCCAACACTGGAACAGTCCATTGTCAGATATTTAGGCCCAGGCACCCAGGCAGAGGAGAGAGGTCCCGTAACAGAGAATCTGGCTTCATGTCAGCAGAGAATCAGTCTTCATGTCATAGCAGAGTATCAGGCTTCACGTCACCCACCACTGGAACAGTCCATTGTCACATATTTAGGTCCAGGCACCCAGGCAGAGGAGAGAGGTCCCATAACAGAGATTCAGGCTTCATGTCAGCAGAGAATCAGTCTTCATGTCATAGCAAGGAATCAGGCTTCACGTCACCCACCACTGGAACAGGCCACTGTCAGATATTTTTAGGCCACGGCACCCAGACAGAGGTCCCATAACAGAGATTCAGGCTTCATGTCAGCAGAGAATCAGTCTTCATGTCATAGCAGAGAATCAGGCTTCACGTCACCCACCACTGGAACAGTCCATTGTCACATATTTAGGCCAAGGCACCCAGGCAGAGGAGAGAGGTCCTATAACAGAGATTCAGGCTTCATGTCAGCAGAGAATCAGTCTTCATGTCGTAGCAGAGAATCAGGCTTCACGTCACCCACCACTGGAACAGGCCACTGTCAGATATTTTTAGGCCCCGGCACCCAGACAGAGGAGAGAGGTCCCATAACAGAGATTCAGGCTTCATGTCAGCAGAGAATGAGTCTTCATATCATAGCAGAGAATCAGGCTTCATGTCACCCACCACTGGAACAGGCCACTGTCATATATTTAGGCCCAGGCACCCAGGCAGAGGAGAGAGGTCCCGTAACAGAGAATCTGGCTTCATGTCAGCAGAGAATCAGTCTTCATGTCATAGCAGAGAATCAGGCTTCACGTCACCCACCACTGTAACAGTCCATTGTCAGATATTTAGGCCCAGGCACCCAGGCAGAGGAGAGAGGTCCCGTAACAGAGAATCTGGCTTAATGTCAGCAGAGAATCAGTCTTCATGTCATAGCAGAGAATCAGGCTTCACGTCACCCACCACTGGAACAGGCCACTGTCAGATATTTTTAGGCCCCGGCACCCAGACAGAGGTCCCATAACAGAGATTCAGGCTTCATGTCAGCAGAGAATCAGTCTTCATGTCATAGCAGAGAATCAGGCTTCACGTCACCCACCACTGGAACAGTCCATTGTCACATATTTAGGCCAAGGCACCCAGGCAGAGGAGAGAGGTCCTATAACAGAGATTCAGGCTTCATGTCAGCAGAGAATCAGTCTTCATGTCGTAGCAGAGAATCAGGCTTCACGTCACCCACCACTGGAACAGGCCACTGTCAGATATTTTTAGGCCCCGGCACCCAGACAGAGGAGAGAGGTCCCATAACAGAGATTCAGGCTTCATGTCAGCAGAGAATGAGTCTTCATATCATAGCAGAGAATCAGGCTTCATGTCACCCACCACTGGAACAGGCCACTGTCATATATTTAGGCCCAGGCACCCAGGCAGAGGAGAGAGGTCCCGTAACAGAGAATCTGGCTTCATGTCAGCAGAGAATCAGTCTTCATGTCATAGCAGAGAATCAGGCTTCACGTCACCCACCACTGGAACAGTCCATTGTCACATATTTAGGCCCAGGCACCCAGGCAGAGGAGAGAGGTCCCGTAACAGAGAATCTGGCTTCATGTCAGCAGAGAATCAGTCTTCATGTCATAGCAGAGAATCAGGCTTCACGTCACCCACCACTGGAACAGTCCATTGTCACATATTTAGGCCCAGGCACCCAGGCAGAGGAGAGAGGTCCATTAACAGAGATTCAGGCTTCATGTCAGCAGAGAATCAGTCTTCATGTCATAGCAGAGAATCAGGCTTCACGTCATCCACCACTGGAACAGGCCACTGTCAGATATTTTTAGGCCACGGCACCCAGACAGAGGTCCCATAACAGAGATTCAGGCTTCATGTCAGCAGAGAATCAGTCTTCATGTCATAGCAGAGAATCAGGCTTCACGTCACCCACCACTGGAACAGTGTATTGTCACATATTTAGGCCAAGGCACCCAGGCAGAGGAGAGAGGTCCTATAACAGAGATTCAGGCTTCATGTCAGCAGAGAATCAGTCTTCATGTCGTAGCAGAGAATCAGGCTTCACGTCACCCACCACTGGAACAGGCCACTGTCAGATATTTTTAGGCCCCGGCACCCAGACAGAGGAGAGAGGTCCCATAACAGAGATTCAGGCTTCATGTCAGCAGAGAATGAGTCTTCATATCATAGCAGAGAATCAGGCTTCATGTCACCCACCACTGGAACAGGCCACTGTCATATATTTAGGCCCAGGCACCCAGGCAGAGGAGAGAGGTCCCGTAACAGAGAATCTGGCTTCATGTCAGCAGAGAATCAGTCTTCATGTCATAGCAGAGAATCAGGCTTCACGTCACCCACCACTGTAACAGTCCATTGTCAGATATTTAGGCCCAGGCACCCAGGCAGAGGAGAGAGGTCCCGTAACAGAGAATCTGGCTTAATGTCAGCAGAGAATCAGTCTTCATGTCATAGCAGAGAATCAGGCTTCACTTCACCCACCACTGGAACAGGCCACTGTCAGATATTTTTAGGCCCCGGCACCCAGACAGAGGAGAGAGGTCCCATAACAGAGATTCAGGCTTTGTGTCAGCAGAGAATGAGTCTTCATATCATAGCAGAGAATCAGGCTTCATGTCACCCACCACTGGAACAGGCCACTGTCATATATTTAGGCCCAGGCACCCAGGCAGAGGAGAGAGGTCCCGTAACAGAGAATCTGGCTTCATGTCAGCAGAGAATCAGTCTTCATGTCATAGCAGAGAATCAGGCTTCACGTCACCCACCACTGTAACAGTCCATTGTCATATATTTAGGCCCAGGCACCCAGGCAGAGGAGAGAGGTCCCGTAACAGAGAATCTGGCTTCATGTCAGCAGAGAATCAGTCTTCATGTCATAGCAGAGAATCAGGCTTCACGTCACCCAACACTGGAACAGTCCATTGTCAGATATTTAGGCCCAGGCACCCAGGCAGAGGAGAGAGGTCCCATAACAGAGAATCTGGCTTCATGTCAGCAGAGAATCAGTCTGCATGTTATAGCAGAGAATCATGCTTTACGTCACCCAACACTGGAACAGTCCATTGTCAGATATTGAGGCCCAGGCACCCAGGCAGAGGAGAGAGGTCCCATAACAGAGATTCAGGCTTCATGTCAGCAGAGAATCAGTCTTCATGTCATAGCAGAGAATCAGGCTTCACGTCACCCACCACTGTAACAGTCCATTGTCATATATTTAGGCCCAGGCACCCAGGCAGAGGAGAGAAGTCCCGTAACAGAGAATCTGGCTACATGTCAGCAGAGAATCAGTCTTCATGTCATAGCAGAGAATCAGGCTTCACGTCACCCAACACTGGAACAGTCCATTGTCAGATATTTAGGCCCAGGCACCCAGGCAGAGGAGAGAGGTCCCATAACAGAGAATCTGGCTTCATGTCAGCAGAGAATCAGTCTGCATGTCATAGCAGAGAATCATGCTTTACGTCACCCAACACTGGAACAGTCCATTGTCAGATATTTAGGCCCAGGCACCCAGGCAGAGGAGAGAGGTCCCATAACAGAGAATCAGGCTTCATGTCAGCAGAGAATCAGTCTTCATGTCATAGCAGAGAATCAGGCTTCACGTCACCCACCACTGGAACAGTCCATTGTCAGATATTTAGGCCCAGGCACCCAGGCAGAGGAGAGAGGTCCAGTAACAGAGAATCTGGCTTCATGTCAGCAGAGAATCAGTCTTCATGTCATAGCAGAGAATCAGGCTTCACGTCACCCAACACTGGAACAGTCCATTGTCAGATATTTAGGCCCAGGCACCCAGGCAGAGGAGAGAGGTCCCGTAACAGAGAATCTGGCTTCATGTCAGCAGAGAATCAGTCTTCATGTCATAGCAGAGAATCAGGCTTCACGTCACCCACCACTGGAACAGTCCATTGTCACATATTTAGGCTCAGGCACCCAGGCAGAGGAGAGAGGTCCCATAACAGAGATTCAGGCTTCATGTCAGCAGAGAATCAGTCTTCATGTCATAGCAGAGAATCAGGCTTCACGTCACCCACCACTGGAACAGGCCACTGTCAGATATTTTTAGGCCCCGGCACCCAGGCAGAGGAGAGAGGTCCCGTAACAGAGAATCTGGCTACATGACAGCAGAGAATCAGTCTTCATGTCATAGCAGAGAATCAGGCTTCACGTCACCCAACACTGGAACAGTCCATTGTCAGATATTTAGGCCCAGGCACCCAGGCAGAGGAGAGAGGTCCCGTAACAGAGAATCAGGCTTCATGTCAGCAGAGAATCAGTCTTCATGTCATAGCAGAGAATCAGGCTTCACGTCACCCACCACTGGAACAGTCCATTGTCAGATATTTAGGCCCAGGCACCCAGGCAGAGGAGAGAGGTCCCGTAACAGAGAATCTGGCTTCATGTCAGCAGAGAATCAGTCTTCATGTCATAGCAGAGAATCAGGCTTCACGTCACCCAACACTGGAACAGTCCATTGTCAGATATTTAGGCCCAGGCACCCAGGCAGAGGAGAGAGGTCCCGTAACAGAGAATCTGGCTTCATGTCAGCAGAGAATCAGTCTTCATGTCATAGCAGAGTATCAGGCTTCACGTCACCCACCACTGGAACAGTCCATTGTCACATATTTAGGCCCAGGCACCCAGGCAGAGGAGAGAGGTCCCATAACAGAGATTCAGGCTTCATGTCAGCAGAGAATCAGTCTTCATGTCATAGCAAGGAATCAGGCTTCACGTCACCCACCACTGGAACAGGCCACTGTCAGATATTTTTAGGCCACGGCACCCAGACAGAGGTCCCATAACAGAGATTCAGGCTTCATGTCAGCAGAGAATCAGTCTTCATGTCATAGCAGAGAATCAGGCTTCACGTCACCCACCACTGGAACAGTCCATTGTCACATATTTAGGCCAAGGCACCCAGGCAGAGGAGAGAGGTCCTATAACAGAGATTCAGGCTTCATGTCAGCAGAGAATCAGTCTTCATGTCGTAGCAGAGAATCAGGCTTCACGTCACCCACCACTGGAACAGGCCACTGTCAGATATTTTTAGGCCCCGGCACCCAGACAGAGGAGAGAGGTCCCATAACAGAGATTCAGGCTTCATGTCAGCAGAGAATGAGTCTTCATATCATAGCAGAGAATCAGGCTTCATGTCACCCACCACTGGAACAGGCCACTGTCATATATTTAGGCCCAGGCACCCAGGCAGAGGAGAGAGGTCCCGTAACAGAGAATCTGGCTTCATGTCAGCAGAGAATCAGTCTTCATGTCATAGCAGAGAATCAGGCTTCACGTCACCCACCACTGTAACAGTCCATTGTCAGATATTTAGGCCCAGGCACCCAGGCAGAGGAGAGAGGTCCCGTAACAGAGAATCTGGCTTAATGTCAGCAGAGAATCAGTCTTCATGTCATAGCAGAGAATCAGGCTTCACGTCACCCACCACTGGAACAGGCCACTGTCAGATATTTTTAGGCCCCGGCACCCAGACAGAGGTCCCATAACAGAGATTCAGGCTTCATGTCAGCAGAGAATCAGTCTTCATGTCATAGCAGAGAATCAGGCTTCACGTCACCCACCACTGGAACAGTCCATTGTCACATATTTAGGCCAAGGCACCCAGGCAGAGGAGAGAGGTCCTATAACAGAGATTCAGGCTTCATGTCAGCAGAGAATCAGTCTTCATGTCGTAGCAGAGAATCAGGCTTCACGTCACCCACCACTGGAACAGGCCACTGTCAGATATTTTTAGGCCCCGGCACCCAGACAGAGGAGAGAGGTTTCATAACAGAGATTCAGGCTTCATGTCAGCAGAGAATGAGTCTTCATATCATAGCAGAGAATCAGGCTTCATGTCACCCACCACTGGAACAGGCCACTGTCATATATTTAGGCCCAGGCACCCAGGCAGAGGAGAGAGGTCCCGTAACAGAGAATCTGGCTTCATGTCAGCAGAGAATCAGTCTTCATGTCATAGCAGAGAATCAGGCTTCACGTCACCCACCACTGTAACAGTCCATTGTCAGATATTTAGGCC
The DNA here is from genome assembly GCF_905171765.1 of Bufo bufo. Lineage (NCBI taxonomy): Eukaryota > Metazoa > Chordata > Amphibia > Anura > Bufonidae > Bufo > Bufo bufo. The sequence continues at coordinate 38,039,433 of NC_053392.1, read as the reverse complement.
CAGGCACCCAGGCAGAGGAGAGAGGTCCCGTAACAGAGAATCTGGCTTAATGTCAGCAGAGAATCAGTCTTCATGTCATAGCAGAGAATCAGGCTTCACGTCACCCACCACTGGAACAGGCCACTGTCAGATATTTTTAGGCCCCGGCACCCAGACAGAGGAGAGAGGTCCCATAACAGAGATTCAGGCTTCGTGTCAGCAGAGAATGAGTCTTCATATCATAGCAGAGAATCAGGCTTCATGTCACCCACCACTGGAACAGGCCACTGTCATATATTTAGGCCCAGGCACCCAGGCAGAGGAGAGAGGTCCCGTAACAGAGAATCTGGCTTCATGTCAGCAGAGAATCAGTCTTCATGTCATAGCAGAGAATCAGGCTTCACGTCACCCACCACTGTAACAGTCCATTGTCATATATTTAGGCCCAGGCACCCAGGCAGAGGAGAGAGGTCCCGTAACAGAGAATCTGGCTTCATGTCAGCAGAGAATCAGTCTTCATGTCATAGCAGAGAATCAGGCTTCACATCACCCAACACTGGAACAGTCCATTGTCAGATATTTAGGCCCAGGCACCCAGGCAGCGGAGAGAGGTCCCATAACAGAGAATCTGGCTTCATGTCAGCAGAGAATCAGTCTGCATGTTATAGCAGAGAATCATGCTTTACGTCACCCAACACTGGAACAGTCCATTGTCAGATATTTAGGCCCAGGCACCCAGGCAGAGGAGAGAGGTCCCATAACAGAGATTCAGGCTTCATGTCAGCAGAGAATCAGTCTTCATGTCATAGCAGAGAATCAGGCTTCACGTCACCCACCACTGGAACAGGCCACTGTCAGATATTTTTAGGCCCCGGCACCCAGACAGAGGTCCCATAACAGAGATTCAGGCTTCATGTCAGCAGAGAATCAGTCTTCATGTCATAGCAGAGAATCAGGCTTCACGTCACCCACCACTGGAACAGGCCACTGTCAGATATTTTTAGGCCCCGGCACCCAGACAGAGGAGAGAGGTCCCATAACAGAGATTCAGGCTTCGTGTCAGCAGAGAATGAGTCTTCATATCATAGCAGAGAATCAGGCTTCATGTCACCCACCACTGGAACAGGCCACTGTCATATATTTAGGCCCAGGCACCCAGGCAGAGGAGAGAGGTCCCGTAACAGAGAATCTGGCTTCATGTCAGCAGAGAATCAGTCTTCATGTCATAGCAGAGAATCAGGCTTCACGTCACCCACCACTGTAACAGTCTATTGTCATATATTTAGGCCCAGGCACCCAGGCAGAGGAGAGAGGTCCCGTAACAGAGAATCTGGCTTCATGTCAGCAGAGAATCAGTCTTCATGTCATAGCAGAGAATCAGGCTTCACGTCACCCAACACTGGAACAGTCCATTGTCAGATATTTAGGCCCAGGCACCCAGGCAGAGGAGAGAGGTCCCATAACAGAGAATCTGGCTTCATGTCAGCAGAGAATCAGTCTGCATGTTATAGCAGAGAATCAGGCTTCACGTCACCCACCACTGGAACAGGCCACTGTCAGATATTTTTAGGCCCCGGCACCCAGACAGAGGAGAGAGGTCCCATAACAGAGATTCAGGCTTCATGTCAGCAGAGAATGAGTCTTCATATCATAGCAGGGAATCAGGCTTCATGTCACCCACCACTGAAACAGGCCACTGTCAGATATTTTTAGGCCCCGGCACCCAGACAGAGGAGAGGTTCATTCAACTTTGGGTTGCCCCGCAATATAATGGTAAAATGAAAATAAAAATAGGATTGAATGAGGAAGTGCCCTGGAGTACAATAATATATGGTTAAGGGGAGGTAGTTAATGTCTAATCTGCACAAGGGATGGACAGGTCCTGTTGGATCCATGCCTGGTTCATTTTTATGAACGTCAGCTTGCCCACATTGGCTGTAGACAGGCGGCTGCGTTTGTCTGTAATGACGCCCCCTGCCGTGCTGAATACACGTTCAGACAAAACGCTGGCCGCCGAGCAGGCCAGCACCTCCAAGGCATAAAAGGCTAGCTCTGGCCACGTGGACAATTTGGAGACCCAGAAGTTGAATGGGGCCAAACCATCAGTCAGTACGTGGAGGGGTGTGCACAGGTACTGTTCCACCATGTTATTGAAATGTTGCCTCCTGCTAACACGTTCCGTATCAGGTGGTGGTGCAGTTAGCTGTGGCGTGGTGACAAAACTTTTCCACATCTCTGCCATGCTAACCCTGCCCTCAGAGGAGCTGGCCGTGACACAGTAGCGCGTCTACCAACGTGCGCTTGTACTCGCGCATCTTACTATCACGCTCCAGTGCATGAAGTAAGGTGGGCACAATGTCTTTGTACCGTGGATCCAGCAGGGTGGCAACCCAGTAGTCCGCACACGTTAAAATGTGGGCACCTCTGCTGTCGTTGCACAGGCACTGCAGCATGTAGTCGCTCATGTGTGCCAGGCTGCCCAGAGGTAAGGACAAGCTGTCCTCTGTGGGAGGCGTATCGTCATCGTCCTGCGTTTCCCCCCAGCCATGCACCAGTGATGGGCCCTCCTCATCCTCGTCCTCCTCGTCCTCCAGTAGTGGGCCCTGTCTGGCCACATTTGTACCTGGCCTCTGCTGTTGCAAAAAACCTCCCTCTGAGTCACTTCGAAGAGACTGGCCTGAAAGTGCTAAAAATGACCCCTCTTCCTCCTCATCCTCCTGGGCCACCTCCTCTTCCATCATCGCCCTAAGTGTTTTCTCAAGGAGACATAGAAGTGGTATTGTAACGCTGATAACGGCGTCATCGGCCATGTTGGTGGAGTACTCGAAACAGCGCAACAGGGCACACAGGTATCGCATGGAGGCCCAGTCATTGGTGGTGAAGTGGTGCTGTTCCGCAGTGCGACTGACCCGTGCGTGGTGCAGCTGAAACTCCACTATGGCCTGCTGCTGCTCGCACAGTCTGTCCAGCATGTGCAAGGTTGAGTTCCACCTGGTGGGCACGTCGCATATGAGGCGGTGAGCGGGAAGGCCGAAGTTACGCTGTAGCGCAGACAGGCGAGCAGCGGCAGGATGTGAACGCCGGAAGCGCGAACAGACGGCCCGCACTTTATGCAGCAGCTCTGACATGTCGGGGTAGTTGTGAATGAACTTCTGCACCACCAAATTCAGCACATGCGCCAGGCAAGGGATGTGCGTCAAACTTGCTAGTCCCAGAGCTGCAACGAGATTTCGCCCATTATCGCACACCACCAGGTCGGGCTTGAGGCTCACCGGCAGCAACCACTCGTCGGTCTGTTGTTCTATACCCCCCCACAACTCCTGTGCGGTGTGGGGCCTGTCCCCCAAACATATGAGTTTCAGAACGGCCTGCTGACGTTTACCCCGGGCTGTGCTGAAGTTGGTGGTGAAGGTGTGTGGCTGGCTGGATGAGCAGGTGGAAGAAGAGGAGGAGGAAGCTGAGTAGGAGGAGGAGGAGACAGGAGGCAAAGAATGTTGCCCTGCGATCCTTGGCGGCGGAAGGACGTGCGCCAAACAGCTCTCCGCCTGGGGCCCAGCCGCCACTACATTTACCCAGTGTGCAGTTAGGGAGATATAGCATCCCTGGCTGTGCTTACTGTTCCACGTATCTGTGGTTAGGTGGACCTTGCCACAGATGGCGTTGCGCAGTGCACACTTGATTTTATCAGATACTTGGTTGTGCAGGGAAGGCACGGCTCTCTTGGAGAAGTAGTGCTGGGAACAACATACTGTGGGACAGCAAGTGACATGAGCTGTTTGAATCTGTGTGTGTCCACCAGCCTAAATGACAGCATTTCATAGGCCAGTAGTTTAGAAATGCTGGCATTCAGGGCCAGGGATCGAGGGTGGCTAGGTGGGAATTTACGCTTTCTCTCAAATGTTTGTGAGATGGAGAGCTGAACGCTGCCGTGTGACATGGTTGAGATGCTTGGTGACGCTGGTGGTGGTGGTACATCCCATGTTTGCTGGGCGGCAGGTGCCAACGTTCCTCTAGAGGCGGAGGAGGAGGCCAAGGCGGCAGCAGCAGCAGAAGAGGCCGAGGCGGCAGCAGCAGAAGAGGTAGCAGGGGGAGCCTGAGTGACTTCCTTGTTTTTAAGGTGTTTACTCCACTGCAGTTCATGCTTTGCATGTAGGTGCCTGGTCATGCAGGTTGTGCTAAGGTTCAGAACGTTAATGCCTCGCTTCAGGCTCTGATGGCACAGCGTGCAAACCACTCGGGTCTTGTCGTCAGCACATTGTTTGAAGAAGTGCCATGCCAGGGAACTCCTTGAAGCTGCCTTTGGGGTGCTCGGTCCCAGATGGCGGCGGTCAGTAGCAGGCAGAGTCTCTTGGCGGCGAGTGTTCTGCTTTTGCCCACTGCTTCCTCTTTGTCTTTTGCCCAGCTGTTGGCTCGGTCTCACCACTGCCTCTTCCTCCGAACTGTGAAAGTCAGTGGCACGACCTTCATTCCATGTGGGGTCTAGGACCTCATCGTCCCCTGAATCGTCTTCCACCCAGTCTTGATCCCTGACCTCCTGTTCAGTTTGCACACTGCAGACTGCAGAAAGACGCAGCAGTTGGCACCTGTGTTTCGTCATCATCATCAGAGACGTGTTGAGGTGGTATTCCCATGTCCTCATCATCAGGAAACATAAGTGGTTGTGCGTTAGTGCATTCTATCTCCTCCACCCCTGGGGAAGGGCTAGGTGGATGCCCTTGGGAAACCCTGCCAGCAGAGTCTGCTAAGAGTCTGCTGCATAAGAGACTGCTGCATAACTTGAGGCTCAGACAGTTTCCCTGATATGCATGGGGGTGATGTGACAGACTGATGGGCTTGGTTTTCATGTGCCATCTGTGCGCTTTCTGCAGAAGACTGGGTGGGAGATAATGTGAACGTGCTGGATGCACTGTCGGCCACCCAATTGACTAATGCCTGTACCTGCTCAGGCCTTACCATCCTTAGAACGGCATTGGGCCCCACCAAATATGGCTGTAAATTCTGGCGGCTACTGGGACCTGAGGTAGTTGGTACACTAGGATGTGTGGCTGTGGCAGAACGGCCACGTCCTCTCCCAGCACCAGAGGTCCACTAACACCACCACGACCATGTCTGTGTCCGCGTCCGCGTCCCTTACTAGATGTTTTCCTCATTGTTACCGTTCACCTCAATAAGAAAAATATTATTCGGGCCAATGTATTGAATTCAAATTCAGGCCTTTTTTTACAGACACCTAACAATATCTGGCTATCTATTTAGGTACCGTATTACACTAATACAGGCACACCAATAATGACAGATTTAGCTGAATATAAATTTGAGGCCTATTATTTAGGCGCTGGGTGACAGGTATACGTTTACGGACAGAATTAGACTTGGATCTGCACTGTAGCGTGTGTGTGAAGTTCTTGAGAATTACCCTATCAGCACCTTGAATCCAATATACCCTTTTAGGGATAGATTTAAAGTAGGCCTGATACAGCAGAAACCACTCATTTTGAGAATTGCAAAATTGGGAATTGTTTTTCAACCCAGAACAAAAACTGTGCTTTGACGGACACTAAATAACTTGACCAGCTAAAACAGTAATGACAGATTTGGATGAATATAAATGTGAGGCCTATTTTTTAGGCGCTGGGTGACAGGCTCAACTTGCCCCTGATGTAGTATATGGCCAAAAAATAACAACACTATTGATGGTTAAATGCACTTGATGACAGCTTGACCCTGATGTAGGATATAGCCAAAAAATAACCACACTATTGATGGTTAAATGCACTTGGGTGACAGGCTCAGCTTGCCCCTGATGTAGTATATGGCCAAAAAATAACTACACTATTGATGGTTAAATGCACTTGATGACAGCTTGACCCTGATGTAGGATATAGCAAAAAACAACCACACTATTGATGGTTAAATGCACTTGGGTGACAGGCTCAGCTTGCCCCTGATGTAGTATATGGCCAAAAAATAACCACACTATTGATGGTTAAATGCACTTAATGACAGCTTGACCCTGATGTAGGATATAGCAAAAAATAACTACACTATTGATGGTTAAATGCACTTGGTGGCAGCTTGTGCTGGCGCACCACAAGCCACAAAATGGCCGCTGATCACCCCAGAAAAAAGTGACTGAAAAACGCTCTGGGCAGCCTAAAAACAGTGAGCAATTGAATAGCAGCAGTTCAATGATCCACAGCTGTAGATCAATCACTGAATGAAGTCTTTTGGAGGAGTTAATCACTGCCTAATCTCGCCCTAACGTTGCAGCTGCAACCTCTCCCTACACTTGTATCAGCAGAGTGACGTGCAGCGCTACGTGACCCAAGCTTATATAGAGGCTGGTTCACATGCTGCACTGGCCAATCACAGCCATGCCAATAGTAGGCATGGCTGTGATGGCCTCTTGGGGCAAGTAGTATGATGCTTGTTGATTGGCTGCTTTTCAGCCTTTCAAAAAGCGCCAAGAAAGCGCCGAACACCGAACTCGAACCCGGACTTTTACGAAAATGTTCGGGTCCGTGTCACGGACACCCCAAAATTCGGTACGAACTATACAGTTTGGGTTCGCTCATCCCTAGTGGTAACATCTATTACATTATCTCTACTCAGAGAGTTATCACTGTGTTATCTGTGGGGTGATATGCTCTGATGCGGCAGCTAACGCTGCTATTGTTCCTACTATCACCCCTAAATGTCCCCAGATTTCATGCCTTATCCATGATTTCCCACATCCACACTGTACTCCTGCTTCTCCCCTCCACAAAAGGGAGAATTTCCAATACCACTGTCTGTGTTTATAAACAGTGGCAGACATCTGTGCCTGTTAAGGCATAATGTTTAGATGCTTTTTAAGAATTAGCCACTGTATCTTCCAATAACAGTGTCTTTTTTTAAACACCATTTTCCCCCAATAAGTTACACTTTTTGGAACTTTTTTCATTTTAACACCTCCCAACCTCCATGTACAACAGAAGTCTGGTTTTTCACACAGCAGACACCTAGGCTAACGTCTACGATTGGCAATAACATCACTCACTAAAAATTAAACCATCAGATGCCATAATCGATTGTTACAAGTGCATATGCAATGAGCAGGACACTGGGTCAGTGGGCATGCTATGCAGTGGGTCAGATTTAGGTGTAACTAAGTTTGTGACGCCAGTTGCAGCTTGCGCAGGTACTGTAAAAGGGCCCTTTAAGATGGTATAGCTCATGTACTAGGTTAGGAATGCCAGAGGGGGATATTGTCTCTGTATTGTGTCAACGGTGTCTCCTACCTTAGTACGGCTGGACTCATGTATCCTGGCTCACATGCAACAAATTGAGTGTTGTAAATAGGAGTAATGGAGGAATGATGGGATTCCACACAGCAAAGAGGATCCAACTTGTCTTTACTTGATGTTATCTTATGCAGCTCTAGATCCATACAATTTACAGCTTTAGTCTAGGATCCCAGCAGGTTTTGGCAATATGTGGCAGGAATTATATATATCTTCTGCATCTAGTACATACACCTTTAAGAATCTGGCAGGTATATGTCTTCTGCTCTGTCTATCTTCTGCTTTGTTTGGGCCTGACTAGCTATGGAGGTACTTATCTTATCCTTTTTTTTGGAATCTGTACTTACAGGACTGCTCGCAGGGAATGGTGGTTTCTTCCTGGAGATCTGATAGTTCTGAAGTTGCTGCTTTCTTTGTCATCCAGCTGAGGTAAGAAACTCAGGCTGGGAATGTTGATCTGGGCCTTAAGGAGGCCTAAATCCTTGGTTGGGATCCCTGTTTCTGGGAGCTCCTATTCCCACAGCCTACCCCAACAGGGGGTGGCTGGAACACTGCCTAGAACTTTCTATCCTCCCTCTGAAGTAGGATGTGGGAACATTCCACTCCTCCTCAGATAGGGGAAGCTAGCCTGGAATGGTATATTCCAGTCTAGATATACTAACTGGCTTGGTTCTGCTACATACTGCTGCCACCTGCTGGTGTACATGGATATTACAGCATAAATACAATGCAACAGGCCTGGAAAATGCACATTATGGGGAAAATGATGCAAACTTATACCAGATGACATTATGCATAAACCTAACATTATGAAGCAGGGGAACAGAAGTTTAGTGACATACTTCAGGATGTTACACATATAAGGCAGCTTTCTCCAGGAGAGCAGAGCAATAAAACAATAAAAGAGGCCGTATATGACCATGTGTCAGCTCCATCTTGGCCGCGGTCTGTGATGGTTGTAAAGAAGTTTTTAGGCTTTCCCGTTTTTTTTCTTCTTCGTGTTTATCTTCTTCCGTGGTATGTTAGGGGAGAAACCCAAACCTAAAAAGTAGACAGAATGGAAAAAAGCCAGGAAGAATCACTGTATATGTCCACTGGGTAAAGGAGCTGAGCGTTCAGGCAGCCATTCATCCCACCTGCAAGGCCAAAACCCACTTTTTTGTCTTTCACTCCCTGCCTTCCCAGAGCCATAATTTGTTTTATTTACCTATTAAAATAGCCGTACGAGGGTTTGCTTTTTGTGGGAAAAGTTCCACTTGTATATAATTGCACCTGTAAATTGTGTCACTGTACACAATGTCATTGTATAATACTGTTCAGGAGGCCCTGACAATGAAATCTTTTAGTTCTCATCCAGGGTGGGCCCCGTAGTAGCCGCTTCCCTTGCTTCCACTATAGCTATGTTGAGTGTTATGTCTTCATACAGCCCCAAAGAAAGAAGAGGTGAAGTTGTCTGTGTAGTTGCAAGGTGGCTAAAGATAAGGCTGTAAATAGAAGACCCTTTTAGTATTGGCAAGGCAGAAGTTTCATCTTAACATAAAAGTGTATACATGAGAGTACGTCTCTCGGAACATCTTCAGCAAGGTGCTTATGCAGTATCTTAAAACACACTGCTAGACACTGTAATTGTGTTTCATGAAAATGTGCTTTTGTATGAGTTTTCACAAAGTTGCATATAGAGGGGGAGCTTCTATAAAACCTCCCAGGGCTGACTCCACCCTTCTCTCTGTAAGAGGAAGGAAGTGTCATGCCCTGCTCAGACTATGTGCGGAGGTCTGCCAGATTAGCAGCACGTGTCTAGTCATTTGTTTTGGACTCGTGCTGGATCCGTCTCCCTTCAGGTGCACTGGGTGGGGTTGTGGGTTTAAATTACTCTCACTCCCAGTGAACCGTGCGGGTTATAGCTTCTGTCAGGCTGTGGAAGCAAGCAAGGAGGAATTGGCTGTTCCTGCTCAGATAAGATAAGTTGGTTTCAGATTTCTTTGGTTTGCTGTCTAGGCTGTTTGAGTGACGTCTGTCCCCTCCAGGTTCTGAGGGAGCAGGCTCCCCCTTTTCACCTTTCACCATCTCAGGGATTCTAGGGTATTTTCAGCCCAGGCACGAGGACACATTATTCCAAACTTCAGGGTCTGAATGTGGGCTTAGCAGAATAGGGAGAGCTATTAGGGATTTGCTAGGAGGTGACCTTATCCCTAGCTTCTCGCCTAGAAACTTGTTTGTTTAGTTATCTGTGTATCTTATATCCTGTCCGCCGTGACATTATAACCCGCCCAAAACTGTGACTGCCATTACTCAGCGGTTTTGTGATGGCGTCAATTGATGCGCTAGTTGACCGCATGCAGGGATTGTCTCTGGAGGTTGCGGATCTGCGTAGTTCGGTCACACAGTGTCAGAATGCTCTGGCATCAAGTGCAGGTCAAATTTGTAGGGAGCCTAAAGTCGCTCTTCCTGAGAGATTTGCAGGGAGTGAGGATGACTTTATTCGCTTTAAAGAGTCATGCAAGTTGTATTTTCGGCTGCGTCCATCTTCGTCAGGTGATGAAAGTCAGAGGGTTGGTATAATCATTTCTCTGCTTAAAGGGGACGCGCAATCCTGGGCCTTTTCTCTGCCGCCCGGTTCTCTGGCCCTCCGGTCGGTGTAAGAATTTTTTAAAGCCCTGGGATTAATTTACGATGACCCAGATCGGGTCTCGATGGCGGAATCTAAATTGCGTAATTTATTACAGGGTGAACATACTGCAGAGTTTAGGAGATGGGCTACCGAGTCAGAGTGGGATGACCCCGCGTTACGTAGTCAGTTTTGTCAGGGGTTATCTGAGAGATTGAAAGATGCCCTTGCTTTTCATGAGTACCCAGATTCTTTGGAGAATGCTATGTCTTTGGCAGTACAGTTAGATAGACGTATAAGAGAGAGGTGTAAGGCTCCCTCCGCGCAAGGGATCCCTTCTGTGAGTGGTTTCGTCTCTACTGCTTCCCAGGGTGATGTTACAGGTAACTCTGGGGTAGGGGAGGAACCCATGCAGCTGGGTCAGGTATCTTTCCTTTCTGGTAGTAGAGACTTTAGGAAATTGCATAAACTATGTTACTAATGTGGGAAAAGTGGTTATTTTATTTTTGCTTGTCCTTTGGTTGAACCGCATGTTGATAAGAAAGAGAAAACAAAAAACGTCCTGACTCTTGGTAGCGTGAATGGAGTGGTGGAGCAAGCAGGTATGCAAGCTCCCTGCAATACTCGTTTTCTCCTATCAGCTATGGTGGCGCTAGACTCAAGAAAATTTTTTGTTGAAGTATTCATTGACTGTGGTGCTGGGGTAAACCTTATTGACTTTCTTTTTCTTCAAAATCTGGGTCTAAGTACTTGCACTTTAGAAAGTGAGATTCCGGTTTTTGCAATTGAATCTTCCCCTCTTTCTCAAAGGAGTCTCACTCATATTGCTCATGGTATTCAGGTAAGGGTGGGTGATTCACATGTTGAGATTTTGTCTTGTTTTGTCATGAAGAACTTGCCCGCTCCTATAGTCTTAGGGTTACCGTGGTTGACAAAACATAACCCAATTATAGATTGGAAAGCAAGACAAATCATTGGTTGGAGTGAATTTTGTTCGGATAATTGTCTTGGCACATCTATCTCTCGTGTGTCCACTATGGCTCTACCTCAGTATCTCTCAAATTTTGCGAATGTCTTTTCGGAGGGTGGGGCTCAGGAATTGCCCCCTCATCGTGACTATGATTGTCCATTTAATCTCATCCCAGGGGCTAAGTCGCCAAAATCTCAGCTTTACAATCTTTCTCAACCCGAAAGAGAGGTCATGCGGAAGTATATCGCCGAGAGTTTGGCAAAAGGTCATATTAGGCCATCTAAGTCTCCGGTGGCAGTAGGTTTATTCTTTGTAAAGAAAAAGGATGGATCGCTGAGACCTTGTTTGGATTTCCGGGAATTGAACCGTATTACGGTCCGGGATCCGTATCCCCTTCCTTTGAACTCCGACCTTTTTGATCAGATTGTTGGAGCCAAGGTGTTCTCTAAGTTGGATTTGAGAGGGGCCTACAATCTGATCAGAATTAAGGAAGGGGATGAATGGAAAACGGCCTTCAATACGCACGAGGGTCATTTTGAGAATCTGGTTATGCCTTTTGGGTTGACGAACGCGCCAGCGGTATTTCAGCGATTCGTCAATGACATTTTCCATCATTTGGTGGGGAGGTTCGTGGTAGTTTACTTGGATGACATTTAATTTACTCTCCTGATCTGAAGACCCATCAGGATCAGGTGAGACAGGTTTTGACGATCCTTCGGGAGAATAAATTATATGTCAAATTGGAGAAATGCGTGTTTTCTGTGCAGGAGCTTCCGTTTTTGGGATATCTGCTTTCTGACTCTGGTTTTCGTATGGACCCCGAAAAGGTCCGGGCGGTTCTGGAATGGGACCGACCAGAGAATCAGAAAGCTTTGATGTGGTTTTTGGGGTTTACTAATTATTATAGAAAATGTATTTTGAACTATTCTACCATTGTAAGACCCCTGACTGACATGACTAAGAAGGGCGCCGACGTTTCTGTCTGGTCAGATGAGGCATTGCAGGCCTTTTCGACTATTAAGGAATGTTTTGCGTCTGCTCCCATTCTGGTGAAGCCCGATGTGTCTCAGCCATTCGTGGTGGAGGTTTATGCATCAGAAGTGGGGTTTGGAGCGGTGCTGTCGCAGGGTTCATCTCCTGGCAAGTGGGTCCCGTGTGCTTTTTTTTCCAAGAAGCTCTCGGTCGCCGAGAAGAATTATGATGTGGGAGATAGAGAGTTGCTGGCCATCAAGTTGGCCTTTGAGGAATGGCGTCACTGGCTGGAGGGGGCGTCTCACCCCGTTACAGTATATACGGATCATAAGAACTTGGCTTACCTGCAATCTGCCAAGCGTCTGAACCCTAGACAGGCCAGATGGTCACTGTTTTTTACCAGGTTCAATTTTGTGGTTACTTTTCACCGGAGGTTAAAAACATCAAGGCAGATGCGTTGTCTCGCAGTTTTCCTGGGGATGTGATTCAGAGGATCCTGCTCCGATTTTGGCTGATGGGGTGGTGGTCTCCGCTCTGTACCCCGAATTGGAGATGGAGGTGTTGGGAGCCCAGGAGGGGGCTCCTGGTTCTTGTTCCCCAGGGAGGTTGCTTGTTCTTGAAGGACTGCGTTCCTCAAGGATAGTGTTGAGCGCGAATATTCGAATAACGAATTTTTATCTCGAATATCGCAACTTCGAGATTTCGTGAATATTTTGAATATAGTTCCATATATTCGCAAAATCGAATATTCTTTATTTATTTATTTTTTTCATCTGAAAGTATATGATTCCTCCCTGCTTCTTGCTTGTGGGTCAATGAGCCATTGGCCCACAAGCAACTGAATTGAATCTGGAAGGAATCACGTTTTCAGATGGACCAAATATGACGAATATTCTAAATAAAGAATATATTGCTGTATATTCGATTTTAGAATATTCGTCCTATTCTAATCTAAACCAATAATCTCGGTTATAATATTCGAGTTCACGAATATTACAACAGAAAAATCGTAATGGTTAATACGTGTGCCCGGGCGCATGACAAAATCGTTATAATCAACTTCAGAATACATCTCCCCGACAAGCGTCCCCATCACCATGGGAACGCCTGTGTGTTAGAAAATACCATCGGATCTGAGTTTTCCCTGAGATCATAAAACCTCAGATCCGATGGTATATTCTAACCCACAGGCGTTCCCATGGTGATGGGGACGCTTGTCAGGGAGCAGTATGCCAAAGTGGAATATTATTGCTCTAACTTCGTCTTTTAGAATATTCGTAATATTGCTCTAACTTCGTCTTTTAGAATATTCGTATTATTGCTCTAACTTCGTCTTTTAGAATATTACGAATATTCTAAAAGACGAAGTTAGAGCAATATTAAGAATATTTGTAAAATACACATAGATTGTAATTTAGCTAATATAGTGCTATAATCCTTTTTTTTTTTTGTCTAATTTTTTTGCCTCTTCTGAACTTCAGTTTTGGAAAATATGTACACTATTAAAAAAATTACTAAAGCAGTATATTAGCTAAATTACATCTATATGTGTATTTTACGAATATTCTTAATATTGCTCTAACTTCGTCTTTTAGAATATTCGTAATATTCTAAAAGATGAAGTTAGAGAAATATTACGAATATTCTAAAAGACGAAGTTAGAGCAATATTAAGAATATTCGTAAAATACACATATAGATTGTAATTTAGCTAATATACTGCTATAGTAATTTTTTTAATAGTGTGCATATTTTCCAAAACTGAAGTTCAGAAGAGGCAAAAAAAAATTTGAGAAAAAAAAAGGATTATAGCACTATATTAGCTAAATTACAATCTATATGTGTATTTTACGAAAATTCGCAATATTGCTCTAACTTCGTCTTTTAGAATATTACGAATATTCTAAAAGACGAAGTTAGAGCAATATTAAGAATATTCGTAAAATACACATATTAGCCTAGCCATAGTCAATTAGTCATAGGAACGTTGCCTTATACTGTCAAAAGAAAAATCGCAATACGCGATTAATTAAAACGCATATTATTCGCAATAAATGGAATAATTACGAATATTCGATTTTGACGAATATAACACGAATATTCAATCGAATATTCGCGAAATATCGCAAAATCGAATATGGCACCTCCCGCTCATCACTATTCAAGGAGCATCATGATACTGTCCTTGCTGGACATCCTGGTGGTAAGTCCACCTGTGACCTTGTGTCCCGGAGGTTCTGGTGGCCCGGGTTACGTAAGAGCATTGAGGATTACGTGGCATCTTGTGAAACCTGTGCACGGTCAAAGGTTGCTCATACTCGACTGGCTGGTTCACTTTTTCCTTTGTCTATTCTGTCTCGTCCTTGGACACACTTGTCTATGGACTTTATTACGGATCTGCCGAGTTCCTCCGGGAAAACAGTAATTCTGGTGGTAGTTGACAGTTTTAGTAAAATGGCTCACTTTATATTATTAACTAGTCTGCCTAATGCCAAGACTCTTGCGCAGATTTTTGTTGATAATATCGTGAAATTGCATGGTATTCCTTCGGATGTGGTTTCTGATAGGGGCACGCAGTTTGTCTCCAGGTTTTGGAGGGCGTTCTGCTCTCGGCTTGGCATTCAACTTTCGTTCTCTTCGGCTTTTCATCCGCAGTCGAATGGACAGACAGAGTGTACTAATCAAAACCTGGAGATCTACTTGAGGTGCTTTGTGGCTGAGAATCAGGAGGACTGGTCCTCATTCTTGTCCCTAGCAGAGTTTGCTTTGAATAACCGTAGGCAGGAGTCCACGGGTAAGTTGCCATTTTTTGGCGCATACGGTTTTCATCCTCAGTACCTTTTCTGGGACTAGTTACTCTGGGATGCCAGAGGAGGAGAGATTTTCTTGTGCCTTGTCTTCTATCTGGCGGAGGATCCAAGTGAATTTGGAGAAGATGGGTGAGAGGTATAAGCGAATGGCTGACAAAAGACATGTGACTGGTCCGGACCTGTGTGTGGGTGATCTGGTGTGGTTGTCCACTAAAAATATTAAACTGAGAGTGCCATCTTGGAAACTGGGTCCAAGATTTATTGGTCCGTACAAAATATCTGCGGTGATCAATCCAGTAGCATTTCGGTTGGATCTTCCGCAGACTTGGAGGATTCATGATGTGTTCCACAGGTCGTTATTGAAAAAATATGTGAAACCAGTGGAACCATCGCCATTGCCCCTTCCTCCTGTTCTGGTTGATGGAATTTTGGGTTCGAGATCTCCAGGGTTCTTGACTCTAGAATTCTTCGGGGTTCCCTTCAGTACTTGGAACACTGGAGGGGATACGGCCCTGAGGAAAGGATGTGGGTGACGGCGCTGGATGTCAGTGCCAACCGACTGGTTAGGGCTTTTCACAGATCCCACCCGGATAAGGTTGGTCCGGGGTGTCCGGAGGTCACCCGTAGAAGGGGGGGTACTGTCATGCCCTGCTCAGACTATGTGCGGAGGTCTGCCAGATTAGCAGCACGTGTCTAGTCATTTGTTTTGTTTTGGAGTCGTGCTGGATCCGCCTCCCTTCAGGTGCACTGGGTGGGGTTGTGAGTTTAAATTACTCTCACTCCCAGTGTACCGTGCGGGTTATAGCTTCTGTCAGGCTGTGGAAGCAAGCAAGGAGGAATTGGCTGTTCCTGCTCAGATAAGATAAGTTGGTTTCAGATTTATTTGGTTTGCTGTCTAGGCTGTTTGAGTGACGTCTGTCCCCTCCAGGTTCTGATGGAGCAGGCTCTCAATTTTCACCTTTCACCATCTCAGGGATTCTAGGGTATTTTCAGCCCAGGCACGAGGACACATTATTCCCACCTTCAGGGTCTGAATGTGGGCTTAGCAGAATAGGGAGAGCTATTAGAAATTTGCTAGGAGGTGACCTTATCCCCAGCTTCTTGCCTAGAAACTTGTTTGTTTAGTTATCTGTGTATCTTATATCCTGTCCGCCGTGACAGGAAGCCAGTACAGTACAGTGTGTGTTGTCTTAAGTAGAAGTGATGGAGATGTGGATATCATTCTTGATCAGCTAAGATGGCCCCCATATCCTCCAGCTCTCATACAATGCCTTATTCACTCAGGTTGGGACTAAAATCACAGAGGGTTCACCTTTCTCAAGAGGACCCTGCTCCCTGATGTTATGTCATATATGACGTATGCTGTACTGCTGTTAGTGTGAAGCCATTATAAGATGGCGCTGGCACCTAGATATTTACATAGTTAACATAACAAAGTTAGTAAAACAATTCACAATGCGCAGGTGCCAAGTGTTATCTGTTTTCTTATTTTTGTATTCTAGCCAAAGGAACAATGCCACGAGCCTCAGGGGGATGCCCCCCTCTGATGTACATATAAACTGATTAACTTCCTTGAATAAATGAGAACTGGTTTAATCCTACCTGGTGTCAGTATTATTTCTTCCATGCATATAAAATCCTAGGATTAATCTACTAATTTGGAGCAGTAGAGCAAATGCATTTGGCTCTGATTGAAAGCAGCTTCAACCATTTGACGCCTAACGTGGGGCTCGGGAGAAGGTAACATCGGAAGCCGAAGGTCTGGGTTCCCAGAGCACAGTGGATGACACTTGAAGACGGGGACTGCAGCCCCAGAGAAAAGGTAAGAAAACTGGTTATCTTGCATGCCTATTGTTGTACCCTGCCGGGCTGTGGTGATCTTTTCTGCTGGTTGATGTTACACTGTGAATAGCAGCTTCGGCTAATGTTGAAATCTCGATTCTCTAGAACCTTAGACTGAGAAGGAAGATTTGCTCTACTGTGGGTACTTCTTTTCTGTGTTTTTGTGTCAGTCACCTTCATGGTTAACACTTAAGCAGAGCAAGAGAAATCCTCTGGCAGGGGGAAGCTCAATAAATTTCTGCCTGCGGTGGCAGATTGATTAGTCCCGGGAAGCTCCGGGGGAAGGGGGGGAGCTACAATTAATTTCTGCCTGCGGTGAAAAGGGTGGTGGCAGTTGTTTTTGTCTTATTTTTGATTGAGTGGTTAAGCACATTGGACATAGGAAAAAAAGGGGGAGCGTAGCAGCACATCAAAAAACTGTCTTACTGTGGTGGTTCCCGCAGTGTTGGGTGCCAGTCCAAAGCACCCCCAGCAACAGCAAATTTCAAAAGAGACCGCGGCACT
The DNA here is from genome assembly GCF_905171765.1 of Bufo bufo. Taxonomy (NCBI): domain Eukaryota; kingdom Metazoa; phylum Chordata; class Amphibia; order Anura; family Bufonidae; genus Bufo; species Bufo bufo. The sequence goes on along the minus strand of NC_053392.1, from coordinate 38,022,466 downwards.
CACCTCACAAGTCTTCATAATTCCAAAATTGAATCACCAAAAAAGCGACATTTCGACCAGTGTGGTCTTTTTCAAGCTTAAAAAAGACCACACTGGTCAAAATGTCACTTTTTTTGGTGATTACATTTTGGAATTATGAAGACTTGTGAGTGCCGCGGTTTCTTTTGAAATAAGCTCATGGGACAGTCATCATCCCTGCCTCAAGGCGAGTATACTGCCCCTCAGTGGGTAGCCCGAGAAGAATTAAGTAAGCATGTGAATCATTATAGAAAGTTAATGAAGATAGTTGGTGGTAATGAAAATGGATAGTTGAACATTAAAATGTGGAAGAAAATGTTGATACAGTGTCGTGGAAAGTTGAGTGATGAAGGTTTACTCGGTGCAGCACAAGCGTGGCACCGAACAGCAAGTCACCTGGCTGCCGACGGAGGGGCAGAGAGATGAAATAAAGGTCTGCAAGCGTATGTTTATACATCAGAAAGTGGAAAGCCACCACCCTATAATGGTGCCAGAGAAGCAATGTCTGATGATCCGCACACTGTGAGGCTCCGCCCACAGAATGGTGTATTAGCGGGAGTACCAGAGGGATGGACATATGCACATTGTGGGCAGCAGAATCCAGATTTCCGCGATATGTGTCTTGCTTGTGGTGCCCCCCGTCCCCACCCTTCCAGAAGTGGGAGGGCCTCTGTGATGATGCCCCAGTACAAATGGTCCTCTGCCCTGCCCAGCCCCTATAGCAGGATGGCAAACAGACCACTTCTTGTTGCTCTGATCCTCCTCTGATAACATTTGAGGAGATGGCACAGCCCTGTAAAGATTCAATCAGACAGACTGCAGGGAAATTGCTGAAGCCAATAACCCCCCTATATCCTGTGTTGAATTTAGATGGCACCTATCACATGCCATGGGGGCTGGTCATCCAACCGACGGCACCCCTGAATGTGCCCATAATGATGGGAGTTGAAACACGAGGACAGAGGAAGGAACAGGGTGAGGATGAGACCAAACCTCCTCAAGACTCTGAGGAGAGCCCATCCTCCCACCATGCAGCTGCCAGGCGCAGAAGGCGGAGGACGAGCTGAGGAAACGTGAAGTGCAGAAGGGGAGAGGGATGGGGAGAGAGAGAGAGAGACAGGATGGTGGCCAGATTAGCCGGACAGGTAGATCTCCTGCCCAGACAAGTCCAGACTCCCAAACCTTCCCCGATATAAATCAAGAGGGGAGATATGTGACTTTTAACCCCACATAGGCCACTAACTTGGTAAACTCTCTCCTTGACCCCGAACAACATCCCATGCCCTTTTATAGGGCATTAGAACAAATCAGAAAAGCATACTCTGCTACCTGGAGAGACCTATCTGGACTTACTCAAATTAAGGCAGGGGATTCTTTTTGGCCAACCATGGATAAGGAACTACCATCCCAAAATCATGGAGACGAAGAATACCAGAAAACCTACCAATCTGGAGTGTGGTTCTGTGAATTATTAGAAGAATGGGCTAGGACCAGGCTGGCAGATCAGGCAATTCAAATTCAGGACATGAAACAGGATAAGGGAAAGTCAGTGGTGAAATTAGCAAATCGAATGGAACAAATGTTTAAAGATCTGGGTTTTACCAAACAAAAACCCAGTACAAACCAGGATGCTATCTAGTACCTAAAACCTCACATCCAAAAGCCACTAAAAACTGCTCGCCCAGAGCACCGTTCTGTCCCTATTGAGATGTTAACTTTGGTGGCTAAAGGCATAGAGGCAGCTGCCAGAACTAACATAATGCTTGTGACAGAGGAGAACTCCTCCTACCCTAGGGGAGATAGCAGACCTGCTTGTATCTGCTATGGGTGTGGCCAGCTCGGGCACTTCAAAAGGGAGTGCCCGTATCGCCCCCTGAAGCAAGGGAGAGGGGGCCCACCCTGAATGTTCCCATGGGTCCCCCCCCACCAGGAGGGGAAGGATACCACTCCCCATAGGACAGGGGCAAGCCAGATCCACACGTCGGAGAAGTCAATCCCACTATGGCCCTCCTCCCTCCCCACTGTGGACCTGCGCCTACAGTACAGTACACCTGCAGATAGGGAGTGATATACACACATTTCCCATGGATACTGATGCAGCCAGAAGTGTGATCCGACGTGATGAGATCGTCGACCCCTGCTTTCCTGGATAGCATTACTGTACAATGTATCGGCATTGATGGCCATGCTAGATCTTCTCCCCCGAAACCACTCAGTGTCTCTTTCGGACCACAGCCTTCTAAAAAAATTTTTTCACAATTTGTAGTCTCCTCCACATGTCCACTTAATCTCTTGGGAGCAGATCTGCTACAGAAAATGCAAGCCACTATACAATTCCCACTCGATGGTACTGTTACCCTTTCCACTCCCCTTCAGCCAGAGGAAACAGTAATGTTGGCCGCTCTTATGTCCCTGGAAGACTGCCGACCGAAGGACCACTTCCAGCTGCTGTATTATCTGTCATACCTGGGACACTGTGAGCAAAAGGACCACAGAATGTGGGCAGACTTTGGGTGCAACCTGTCATGGTACACCTTAGGCTAGGAGTAGTACTCCCACGGAAACCACAATATCCTTTGTCTATAGCACAGATGGATGCCATCACTCAGCAAGTACGGGCCTTCCTAAAGGTTGGTGCCATAATTCCATCACATCCCCCTGTAACACGCCCCTTTTCTCAGTGAGGAAGAACAGTAAAAAAGGACAGCCTGATACCTATAGGATGGTGCCTGATCTTCGGTCTGTGAATGAAGCCACTATCTTGGAAACTCCAATTGTACCAAACCCCCACACCCTACTTTCTGTCATACCACCGGATGCAGCATCCTTTACAATCATTGACCTAGCTAATGCCTTTTTCTCTATGCCTTTACACCCTGATTGCCAATACCTTTTTGTCTTCACTCATGACAGTCATGCCGCAAGAAGCTCAAAATAGCCCATCCCAATTCAGCAAAGCCATGTTATCTATCTTGGATGAATGGAAACAAATTCATGATGATGTTGTGCTGCTCCAGTATGTGGATGATCGCTTAGTATGTGCCCAGGACACTCATATGTGTTCAGATGCCTCGCTCTCTTTGCTCCTTTTCCTGTCAGATTAGGGGTGCAAGGATTATAAAGACAAAAAAGCTATCTTGCAGATCCAAAAAACTACTACCTCAAAACAATTACAGGCCTTCCTAGGCCTCATCTTGTACTGCCACCCTTGGATCCTGGATGCTTCCGTCCTCATGTAGCCCCTATATGACTGTATACCGCACACTCCATTATTTCTGCTATGCTCTATTTTACACAGTTGAAGGCAGCAGCCTCTTCCTCTCCTGCCTTAGGACTACCTAAGTATAACCTACCTTTTTAGACTGTATGTCATGGAACGTCAGGGACATGCCACTGGTGTCCTTACTCAAAGCCAGGGGGGCAGGAACAGGCCTCTGGGCTACTACTCAGCCCGGTTAGATCCAGTTGCTCGAAGGACCCCTTCCTGTATATAAGCCATTCACGCCTGTCATCTTCTTCTGGACAGAACTTCTGATATTGTCCTGGGTCACACTCTGCAGATTTTGGCCCCGCATGACATTTCTGCAAAACTCCAGCAAACTCAGCCAAAACATCTCTCAGCTGCTAGACACCTTTGCATGCAGTGTTCACTTCTCCTCCCGGACACTGTTACTATCTCTAGGTGTTATGTCCTCAACCCTGTTTCCCTCCTTCCTTTTCCTCAAGGGGGATTGCTGAGGAGGAGGATGATTGTTCTGATGGTGGTTTTTACTCTGGAGGTTGCCATGATTGCCTAGTATTGATTGAATAAGAGACCGAGCCTCTCCCGAATGTGACTGAAACAATGTTAGACAAACCTGATCTCAATCTGTTTGTAGATGGCTCTCGATACGCAGATAATCAGGGCAGATATCATACTGGATATGCAGTCACCTCCTCACGTGATGTGCTACAAGCCCACCCTCTTTCTCCTGACAAGTCTGCCCAAGAGGCTGAACTGATAGCCCTCACTGAAGCCTGCAGGATGGCTGAAAAGAAGACTGCCAATATATACACAGACTCTAGATATGCCTTTGGAGTAGCTCTTGACTTTGGCCCCATCTGGAAGAGCCGCAATTTCATCACGGCAAATGGAACTCCTGTAAAAAATGCTGGAGCTGTGCAAGCATTAATGGAGGCCCTGACACTCCCCAAGCAGGTAGCTATACTCAAAGTCAAGGCACATTTAAAAGCGGATACTCCAGAGACCCAAGGAAACGCCAGAGCCGACAGAGCAGCAAAGGAGGCTGCAATGAGGAAAAGGGAGGAGGTGAAGATGATGATAGCCCAGACACGATCTAAGGTCGCAAGGAACGAGGCAGGTAAACCACATGGACTCCTTCTCACCAAGGAAACACTGGAAGATATACAGGAAGCAGCATAAGAAGAGGAGAAAGACGTGTGGTTCGAAAAATGAGGAGGTCCTGATAAAGACAGGATTTGGAGGAAAGAGCATCTTCTCTGTTTGCCTCGAAGCCTGCGGTAGTCTCCTGGGCTTATGGGCCTACACACTTAGGGAAAACTGCGATGAACAACCTCATCTCTTCTATATGGCTTGCCCCGGCCATCTCTACATTCACCGCCTGCATGTTAATAGCTGCATGGTCTGTGCCAAGTGCAACCCAGGGAAAATGGAAAAAGTCCCTGCCAAGTGCCTACTAAAACCTCTTTACCCATTTCAAAGGATCAAGATTGACACATACAGATGCCCCCTGCACAGGGATTTAAGTATGCTCTGGTGGTCATAGACATGTTCTCTGGATGGCCTGAAGCCTACCCTTTGAAGAATCAGACAGTGTAGATTTTGGTTACCTGAAGTGATAGAGAGTGATCAAGGTACTGCCTTCAAAACAGACGTGGCCCAGGAGATATGGGCCACACTGGGGAATCATCTTGCTTTCCATACCCCATACAGACCACAAAGCAGCGGCAGAGTGGAAAGAATGAACGGCACATTAAAACTGAAAATGTTGAAGATGGCAAGAGAGACTGGAAGACCATGGCCAGAGACCCTTCCTATTGCCCTATTCAGTGTCAGACATACCCCTAGGGGGAAAGAGAAGCTGTCCCCTTTTTAAATTTTAATTGGTAGTGCCCCCAAGTTAGGAGAGTATTTTCCCCAAGAACTTGCTCTTCAATATGATTGCTTGTCTGCCTATGTATCTGCTCCAGGGGCTGACTGGCAACTTTTGGCCCAGGGGGCAAGTAACACCTAGAGGCCCACTGAGCCCCCCTCCTGCTTTCCCATTTCCCCTGCCTCCTCCTGACCCCCCTTGCCACTTTCGTCAGCCATGTAAATTACAACACAGGACAACAAAATAAACTAGGGATGCTCCGATATATCGGCCGCCGAAACATATCAGCCGAAAATGGCATTTTTGGTATAATGCCGAAAGTGTCATTTTCTGGCTGATACAGTGTTGCATCCGTTTATTCTCTCCTCCCCGCTGGGCGCTGCTCTGTGTTCGCACAGGGAGGAGAGAAACTGTGTCAGCTGGCCGAGAGCGCTGCGGGAGGAGAGCGCAGTGAGTGGCCGACGTCTCTCCTCTTCACAATGCTCAGCCTCCTGTCACAGATTGGCAGAGCGGTGTGTGGGCAGAGACAGCTTACAGTGCTGTCCCAGGAGGTTGAGCTCTCCTCTCCACACCGCCTGCTCAGCCTCCTGTGACAGCGTGTCAGGAAGCAGAGTGAGGCACAAACACGCAGTGATCAGTGATCACTGAGTGTTTGTAAATAATTGAGGACCTAGCATGTTTACTGTGTCCCCAATTATTAATAAAAAGAAAGTGATCTACAGGTGTGTTCATTCATAGTTGTAATTATAGTAAACACACTCTGTCCTCATGTTATGAATGAACAGAAACGCTCAGTATAGAGGATTCCTGTTCATTTGTAACAGGGGATACAGAAATAGAGATTGAGGACTTTGTGTCCTCAATTGCTTTTTCTATTTTAAAAGGGAAATATCAGGGGTCTGTTTAGACCCCTAATATTTCCCCGAAGCCCCTAAAAGTAAAGTAAAAAATCAAATTATTTAATAAAAAATGAATAATGAAATTAAAAGTTTATGAAAAAAAATGAAAAATTCAATTAAAAAATGTTCTGTTTCGGCTTGACATTTTTTTTTGTTTTGTTTGGAAATTTGCATTTTGGTGCACTTCTAAAACAAGTCACACTGTAAAACTTTAAAATAAATAGAGAACTTTAATACAGAAGCAAACATAAATTAAAAGGACATGCATTTCTTGAATTGTTTTTTTCACACTAGCAAACAAACATGAGAACACAGTTTTTTTCAAATAGTTAAGTGCATATTACAACTGCTTAGTGCAGAACATATTATGATGTATTGCATACACCATACTAACATTTGGAGAGGTATGTTTTTCTCAAAAACCGTTAGCAAAGACCTTATCAAAGGAGAGGTCTTCCGAATTTTTTCAAGAACACCTGGAAATTGAACAAGTTCCAAAAGATCTCTTTCAACTGACATTATCATAAGTGCATCAAGAAGTTCTTGCCCCATGGTGGCTCTTAGGAAAGTCTTTATAAGTTTATAACTTACTAAATGCTTTTTCACATGCCACTTGAGTATATGATAGTGTTAGCAGGTATTCAGAAACAACAGAGAGATTTTCATAAGCAGATGAAAAAAAATTATATTTTACAAGAAATCGGTGACAGCAAAGAAAACATTTGCATTTTGTTTCTTGTTCCATGGTATCAACTTTACAGGAGCCCCAGTCATCATCATCAGCATCGGTATTAACAGGATTATTATCCAGATAATGATCATCATCTTCTTTTTGCTGACAGCTAATAGGAACTATGTGTACCTTCCCGCTCTCATGTTCTCTAAGATGTGGGAACAAGTTGGCAAAACACTTTAGCTCAGTTTTCAGACCTGATTCATCCACGTTTGCCAATTGAGAAATTCTTTGTAGTGCTCCTGCCTCTAACACATTTGGATCTTTTCTGATTTTGTCAAAGAAACGAGGATCCAAGTATTGGGAGTCCTGAACTAATTGTTTGTTTTCAGAAAATCGCTCATCCAGGCTTCCAATGATCTGATCCAGAATTGGTCTAAAAACTTCAACTCGAAAACGTTTGGTTTCACTAATAGGACATTCATCAATTGAGGATTCGCCAGGCATACGCTTTTTTTTGCCTAATTCTTCTCTCTTGTAGCTCTGACTCAACTTCCAGGGAATTAAGGCCCTCTCTTTCTATGATTAGGTCATTTATTTTTTGCAAACTGCTTTGCTATCTCTTTTATATAAGAAAACTCAATTTTTTTTAGTTGGTCAACTGTACTTTCCACCATTATCCATGCAACCATATAGTCAAGACCACTATTTTAAAGATATCTTGAAACAGGGCCAATAACATCAAAAATAGACAAAAATAGATGTGCAGTTAAAATGGTCTTAAACAAACATAGGTTTTCTGACAGAGAAGAAGCCTCTGAAGTAGTATTTGAATCAGACTGTTTGAACTGTGAAATCAACAATTAAACTTCTAAAGTGTCCAAAAATAGTGAGTGTTTTTCTCCAAATAGCCAGTGGAGGGCTTTATCTTTGGCCCACCATCTTGTATCTCAAATTTCTTGCAACCTGAGCAGTTTCTCATGCCCACATCTCTTATGAAGCTGACCCCTCCAGACATTCATTCTCTTGTGAGAGTCCCCAATAAATGTTGCTAGGCGATGTAGCAGACCAAAAAAAGTTTTTGCCTCTAAAACATCACAGCAATCAGATATGCACATGTTTAAAATGTGACTATAGCACCAAATTTGCAATCTGAGCACGCAACCCCACATAAGCACTTTTCATGTTTGCTGCTCCATCAAAAGACTCTCCTGCTATTTTTTTGTATTCCAGTCCAAGAATTTGAAAACTTGACATTAAAAGTTCATTGAGTCCTGTTCCAGATGTATCTTTTACCGGTAAAACAGAGATGAGACGTTCCTTAACAGATTCCTCTTTTACATATCTAACAACCACAGTAGCTTGGTCAACTACTACAACATCTTGTGTAGAATCTACTTGGATGTTAAATCTCTTTTCACCAATTTCAGACACTATTGATGACTTCATGGTCTGAACGATTGCCATAATAACTTTTTTTACTGTGTTATATGACAAAAATGACACAAGTGATCCACGGCCAGCTGTCTGTTTTCCCAGGAGTCTTCTCTGTTTTTTACTCTTTTCCCTTTCAGAAATGCATTTCCGAATGTGATTTTTAAGCGGAACGTCATAATTCGAGAGAAATAAAACCATTTCTAGAAAGTTTCCATGGTTAATTTCAGCATTGTTCAAATTATATAATGATTCATTAGTTCCATGGGCACGAAAAGGTAATCCTTGTTTTGCAGTTTAACAATATCAAAGATTAGTTTTATTACTTCTATGTTTTGAAGTATCTCCTTCTTTCTTTTTGAAGCATGTGCCTGGTTTATCAATGTATCAATGCCTCTGCTCTTTGTTATAGTAAAATATGTGTTCACAGCTTCACGGTGAGTTTTTCATGTCTCATGTTTGTTAGCAACCTGATAACAATGCCTAAAATTTGTACACCCACTAGTGAACAATGAAGTGGAATTTGAAAATGCTTTGCAGATACTGCAAAAAAAAGCTTCAAGCTTTCTATTGTTTACTCTGCAAGTAAGCCATGAACGCCTAATAAGATCTCCATTTGGATTTCTACGGAAATAAAAATCGATTTCTTTAAAGGAAAGGCCTTCACAATCGGTACTGCTTGGTTGCACTGGATGCATTTGCACAAATGCAATTTTTTCTGCCATGGAACATGTAGAAGGAAGACTAAAGAGAGTTTTGGTGGTGTCAAACTGAACATCAGAAGATGCAGACTCTTCTTCTGTTCTACCGCTTTCTAAATCATGAAAGCTTGTAGCTTCAGAACAAGGAATGGGTGATTGTTCTATGATAGTCATTTCAGAACTGCTTTCAAAGTCCAACTCCTTCTCTATCAAGCTACTTGGACTTTGTGTTCTCAACTCCTCTTGAACTAGCACATCTTGCCTCACTGGAAGCCTATCTTGGTCTGTGCATACCTCTGTTGGTCTTTCTTTGGGTACTGTTGCACCATGACCCTACAAAAAGTCATATCAAAATTATGAGCATTATGAGCAGTGCAGAAGGCTGCCTACCCCTGCTTTACAACTTCTAAACTTTCAACTCACCAATGCAAATGATAATTTAATTTGCTTAGGATCCTTTCCTGCTATGTCAAGCTCTTTAGCCCTTTTCTCGTGTATTTTTTGAGCTCCACTTTTTTCCTTGCTTTTTGATGGTATGCTCTATATTTATCAATAAGGAATGAACTAAATGGTTTGCTGGACATCAAACAAATAAAAGGGAGTGTCACGAACCGGCAGGACAGGTAGTGAATCCTCTGGACCAGAGAGGCGATGGCGCAGGTTGTACTAGAGGACCGGTTCTAAGCAGTTACTGGTCTTCACCAGAGCCCGCCGCAAGGCGGGATGGATTTGCCGCGGCGGTAACTACCAGGTCGTGTCCCCTAGTAACAACTTGACCTCTCTGGCAGCTGATAAGGCGTGGTACACAGGGAGAAGGTAAGAGCGTAGTCGGACGTAGCAGCGGTCAGGGCAGGCGGCAAAGGTTCAAAGGCGAGTGGACGGTAGCAACGGGTACGGCAACAGGTAAGGCAAACTAACATCGTAGGGAACGCTTTCTCTGAGGCACAAGGCACAAAGATCCGGCAGAAGGCTGTGGGAGGAGAAGGTATAAATGGGCAGTGCACAGGTTCAGCCTAATAAGTCAGCATTGCCTCTCACAACCTTAACCCTTAATAACCCCTTTGGACCAGGCACCAATCACTGGTGCACTGGTCCTTTGAATCTAAGAGTCCCGGCGCGCGCGCGCCCTAGAGAGGGGGACGCACACGCCGAGACGCTGCAGTGCTGCCTGGGGGCATACGCTGTGAGCGCTCCGAGGCCAGCAGGGGACCCGGAGCGCTCAGCGTAACAGTACCCCCCCCTTTGGTCTCCCTCCCTTTTTGGTACCGAAGAACTTGCGGATGAGACTGCGGTCCAGGATGTTCTCCTCCGGCTCCTATGACCTCTCCTCAGGACCGCAGCCCTCCCAGTCGACCAAAAAAAATCTTTTCCCCCGGGAGATCTTGGTCGCCAAGATCTCCTTGACAGAGAATATATCGGAGGTACCGGCGACAGGGGTGGGAGAAACAAGCTTGGGAGAAAAACGGTTAAAGACAGCAGGTTTAAGAAGGGAGACATGGAAGGAGTTATGGATTCGGAGGGAGGGAGGAAGATGGAGCTGATAAGAAACTCGATTGATACGACTCTTGATTTTATAGGGTCCCAAGAAACGAGGGCCCAACTTGTAACTTGGGACCCTAAATCGGATGTACCTAGAGGAGAGCCATACCTTGTCACCCGGACGAAATTCCGGTGGAGATCTGCGTCTCTTGTCAGCTTGAACCTTCATATGGGCGGAAGCCCTGAGGAGAGCAGCGTGGGTTTCTCGCCAGAGGGAGGAAAAATCCTGTACAAGACTGTCAACGGCAGGTACAGAAGAAGGAGTGGGAGACTGCGGCAGAGGTGGAAGAGGATGACGGCCAAAAACGACAAGGAAAGGAGACTTGTTAGAGGCAGAGGATTGTTTGTAGTTGTAGGAGAACTCCGCCCAGGGAAGTAGATCAGCCCAGTCGTCATGGCGTGAGGATACAAAGTGACGCAGATAGTCACCCAAAATCTGGTTCACCCGTTCTACTTGGCCGTTAGACTGAGGATGGTACGAAGAAGAAAAGTCCAATTTGATCCCGAGCTGAGCACATAGAGCCCTCCAGAATTTGGAGACGAATTGTACCCCACGATCCGAGACAATATGTTTGGGAAGGCCATGGAGACGGAAGATGTGTTGGAAAAATTGTTTGGCCAACATGGGTGCAGAGGGTAGACCGGGCAGGGGTACAAAGTGAGCCATCTTGGAGAAGCGATCCACTACGACCCAAATAACGGACTTGCCATGGGAGTGGGGAAGATCTGTAATAAAGTCCATGGCGATGTGAGACCAGGGAACTTCAGGAACAGGTAGAGGCAAGAGGAGACCCGCTGGTTTCTGGCGAGGCGATTTATCCCGGGCGCAAATCGTACAGGCCTGGACGAAGTCCGAGACATCTTTCTCCAGAGAAGACCACCAGTACCTTTGGGAGATTAGTTGGAGAGACTTTAGCACCCCTGGATGACCGGCAAAAGGGGAGGCGTGGCCCCACTTGAGAATTCGCAGCCTCTGACGTGGAGGTACGTAGGATTTGCCAGGAGGAAGAAGGCGCAGGTCCACGGGAGCGACTGTAATAAGGCGTTCTGGAGGGATAATATATCGAGGTGTAAACTCGTCGCCCACCACAACAGAGGAGCGAGACAGAGCATCTGCCCTAATGTTCTTACAAGCCGGACGGAAATGGATTTCAAAGTTAAAGCGGGCGAAGAACAGAGACCAACGAGCCTGATGGGGATTTAATCTCTGAGCAGACTGGAGATAAGCCAGGTTCTTGTGGTCCGTGAAGATGTACACAGGATGTGTGGCGCCCTCGAGTAAATGTCTCCATTCCTCCAGTGCCAATTTAATAGCCAGCAGTTCCCTGTCCCCAATGGAGTAATTTCTCTCTGCGGAAGAGAATGTTTTAGAAAAGAAGCCACAAGTTGAAGTCTTGCCCCGGGAAGACTTCTGGGTGAGGACAGCTCCGGCTCCCACCGAGGAGGCATCCACTTCAAGAGAGAAGGGCTTGGTGGAATCTGGTCTACAGAGAACGGGTGCAGAGGCAAAGGTGGATTTCAGGGACTGGAAGGCTTCCTCGGCTTGGGAAGGCCAGGATTTGGGGTTGGCTCCTTTTCTAGTGAGGGCCACGATAGGAGCTACCAGAGTGGAATAGTGAGGGATGAATTGCCTGTAGTAATTCGCAAAGCCCAGAAATCTTTGTATGGCTCGGAGACCAGATGTCACGGCCATGGCTATGACCGTGACTCCTCAACCGCATGCGGTTGTCAGCGGTTTAGTTTGATTGTCAATCACAGGTGAGGGCTGTGGTATTTGTCTCACCTGTGGTTGCTGCTGGCAACGGTATGTATGTGGCAGCATAGCACTCTGAGCTGTATTATGGCAGCTTGCTATGTTGTGCATGCGGTTGCACCTAGCAATCCTTCTGTTAGGTGTGTGTGTTTGTATGTCTGTGTACACTCTGTGTTATGTGTGGTGTGCACTTACATCTTCCCCTCACTGTGGTTGCCCGTGGCAACGTTTGGTCATTGTGTGTACATGTGGTGGCAGTGTCCCGGCCTTCGGGCTGACTTCCAGGACATGAGTGCCACCCATGTCGTTGCCTGTGGCAACAGCCACAGTGTGGGTGTTGTTTGGACACTTCTCCTTTTAAGTGTGTGTTTCCCTTCTTTGGTGCTGGAAGGGTTAACTCCCTTCCCAGTGTGTTTGTGTTTCACTGGGTGTGTCCGACTGTGGGGTGTGGCTTCTTGGCCTATATAGCCTCACTGTTTTCCCAGGGCTGCAGGTTGCTTCAGCCATGCTTAGCTGTAGCAGCCTCCTGTGTTTTATACCTGCCAGTGAGAGCCACCCCTGTGGTCATAACCATAATGTCACATTTAAGTTTATGTCTAATTATGTGTGATGTCTATTTGATGTTTCCTTGTGATTTTGTGCAGCTATGGATCTGGGTCCCTGTGTGGGGATGCGTTGTGATCTGCACCCTGCCAGCACAGGGATCCAGTCAGCAAGGCTGTGGCAGGTAGGTGGAACTCCTTGTTCACCTGCCATATCCATAGAGCTGTTTATGTTCCCCCTTTTCCAGCAGCTTGGCCATTGAGACTCCTGCTCCTCCGTGTCCGTTCAAAAAGACATTTTTCAAGTTTAGCGTACAAACGATTTCTCCTAAGACGAGTAAGAACTTGTTGCACATGGACCCGGTGTTGATCCAAATTGGAGGAAAAGATGAGGATATCATCCAGGTATACGACCACGCAGGTGTAAAGTAAGTCCCTGAAAATATCATTGACGAATTCCTGGAAGACAGCAGGTGCGTTGCAGAGGCCGAAGGGCATTACCAAATACTCGAAATGGCCGTCCCTTGTGTTAAAGGCGGTCTTCCATTCGTCTCCCTCACGAATACGGATCAGATTATAGGCCCCTCGAAGGTCCAATTTAGTGAAGATCTTAGCCCCTCGGAGACGATCAAATAGCTCAGAGATTAGAGGCAGAGGGTAACGGTTCTTGATGGTAATTTTATTAAGACCTCTGTAGTCAATGCAGGGGCGGAGGGAGCCTTCTTTTTTAGTCACGAAGAAAAAACCGGCCCCAGCAGGAGAAGAAGATTTTCTTATGAATCCTCTCTGTAGGTTCTCACGTATATAGTCGGACATGGCAAGAGTCTCAGGAGGTGAGTAGAACCGAGTATCTGGTCGATCGAGCAATCATAGGATTTCTTGCAGAAGACATCCGTGAAGGAATGGTATGGCTTGGGCAGCCCAGAAGGCTGAGAAACTTGCGGGTTCTGTTTGACCAGAGCAGGCTTGAGACAGCGGTCCGAACAGGAGTAGCCCCAATGCAGGATCTCACCAACGCAGGAGCCCCAACGCAGGAGCCCCAACGCAGGACAGGGCTATGACGTTGAAGCCACGGCAGACCCAGGAGGAGTTCAGAGGAACAGAAGGGAAGGACAAAGAACTCTAAAGTCTCGGTATGAAATATTCCGATGTCCATCTGCAGAGGCTGGGTACGGAACTGCACGGTGGCTGAGAGTCTCTCACCGTTAACAGTAGAGATGAAAAACGGCTTGGGTAGATGGATTACTGGAATACGGTACTTGTCAACCAAGGAGGCGTGAATGAAGTTGCCAGCTGAACCGGAATCCAAGAAGGCGGCTGCGGAGAAAGAGGACTTGGAAGAGATGATCAACTGCACGGGTATGATGAGACGTGGAGAGGAAGAATCCACACCTAGCAACGCCTCTCCCATGCTTACTAGGTGCGAGCGTTTCCCGAACGCGGTGGACGGAGAGGACAATCTCTAAGAAAGTGCTCGGTACTAGCAAAGTACAGACACAGGTTCTCGTTTCTGCGGCGGCTTCGTTCTTGCGGAGTCAAGCGTGACCGATCCACCTGCATGGCTTCCACGGCGGAAAACCCAGTAGCGGGTTGAGGTGGATGCGGAAAAACGGGAGCCAGACGAGGAAAACGTCTAGGACGAGCTTTTTCCTTTTCAAGGAGGAGTTCCTCTTGTCTTTCGGCGAAACGTTTGTCTATCCTAGTGGCCAGCAAAATGAGGTCACTAAGAGTGGAAGGAAGCTCACGTGCAGCCAGAACGTCCTTTACTTCACTGTTAAGTCCTTTCTTGAAGGTGGCGCAAAGGGCTTCATTGTTCCAGTTCAGCTCAGAGGCCAGGGTGCGGAACTGAATGGCATAGTCACCCACGGAAGAACCTCCTTGGGTCAAATTTAGTAAGGCAGTCTCTGCGGAGGTAACCCGGGCAGGCTCCTCAAAAACATTCCGGAACTCTAGGCAGAAGCTCTGGACGGAAGCGGTGGCAGGATCTAAGCGGTCCCATAGTGGTGTAGCCCAGGCCAGGGTCTTCCCGGACAGTAAACTGAGAATAAAGGCTACCTTGGCTCGCTCAGAAGGAAACTGGTCAGACAGAAGCTCGAGGTGGAGAGAGCACTGCGACAAGAACCCACGGCACTGCTTAGGATCTCCGTCATATTTGTCTGGTAAGGACAAACGGATTCTGGAACCGGTGGTAACTGCAGGCGGAGGTGATGCAGCAGGAGCAGACGGAGGAGCTGGCTGTTGCAGAGAAGGCAGGAGCTGCTGCAACATAGCGGTCAACTGAGCCAGCTGTTGACCCTGCTGGGCCTCAATGTTGGTGAGGTCCTCCAGGCTTGGCAGGGGAACATCAGCGGGATTCATGGCCGGATCTTACTGTCACGAACCGGCAGGACAGGTAGTGAATCCTCTGGACCAGAGAGGCGATGGCGCGGGTTGTACTAGAGGACCGTTTCTAAGCAGTTACTGGTCTTCACCAGAGCCCGCCGCAAGGCGGGATGGATTTGCCGCGGCGGTAACTACCAGGTCGTGTCCCCTAGTAACAACTCGACCTCTCTGGCAGCTGATAAGGCGTGGTACACAGGGAGAAGGTAAGGCGAGTGGACGGTAGCAACGGGTACGGCAACAGGTAAGGCAAACTAACATCGTAGGGAACGCTTTCTCTGAGGCACAAGGCACAAAGATCTGGCAGAAGGCTGTGGGAGGAGAAGGTATAAATGGGCAGTGCACAGGTGCAGCCTAATAAGTCAGCACTGCCTCTCACAACCTTAACCCTTAATAACCCCTTTGGACCAGGCACCAATCACTGGTGCACTGGTCCTTTGAATCTAAGAGTCCCGGCGCGCGCGCGCCCTAGAGAGTGAGGACGCACACGCCTAGACGCTGGAGTGCTGCCTGGGGGCATACGCTGTGAGCGCTCCGAGGCCAGCAGGGGACCCGGAGCGCTCAGCGTAAAAGGGAGTAACAATTAGGACAGGAATAAGGGCTTTATAGTACATATCCAGAATACAAATTAAAGCTTTATATATGCCAATCATCTAAGGTGACCCGAAGGTGAAGGCATGCCATGCCAGTGTGCTCCCACAGGTGTAAGGGCACCACCACACAATCATTACTTACTGGAGCTTTGGGCATCCAGAGCAGGCCTTTGCAATGGAACCCTAAAGCTCAACACACACCTTACAATCTGATTGTACAATTTCCTTTAGATCTACTAACAACAAAGTTTGCAAACTAATGTTGCATACAATGTGTGGTGTCACTGAAAAACGTAGGGGGTTCACTAAGGAGCCAAAGGATTAAGCTGAACATTCGGCTGTTCACTTTCTGCTGTTTGGCCCCTGTGAGAATAGCCCGTACAAAAGAGAATAAACTGACAAATGTTTGCCTCAGCAGACCCTGATGTTGGATCGGCTGAGCTAACCAGAATACTCCCTTTGGTTCAGCCAAAAGTCCTGAGGCTGTTCAGCTTAACTGAAGTGGAAGTGAAGGGAGACGAAGCGAGCCGATGTATGGCTAAAATTAGCCGTACAGGACTGAAGTGAATAGTCGAAGAAGCTTCAACTTCCTTCATTTCGGGACAGGTATTTATTTGGCAGCTTAGTAAATAACACTCTCAGTGATAAAGGAGTATGATGTAAGTCATGTGGGGATAAAACAAAAAATTAACTCCTTAGGGTGCAAAACAAATCTGCACCTCAGTTGCAGATAATCACCATAAAGGGTTAATTTTTATAGTAATCTACTTTATTTGATTTTGTTTTTCTACATTTTAACATACTTCTCTGTCAGTGTTGACCGGAAGAAGGGGTAATGGCATGTCGAAGAGTTTTAACTAGAGGTGCACCGAAAAAAAAAATTCTAAACCGAACAGAGGTGTGACGTAGAGGTCAGTAAGGAAGTGCAAAGGTCTTACAAAAAGAACATGGAGTTACTGTTACTCCTTTTCTTTCTTCATTTAGGTGTTGTTCCCTCTTGTCTTTCTCTCCTGGTAGTTGGGGCCTGGGGGTCAGATGAATGCTTCAGCAGCCTCTAGCAGCCAAGATAAATGCTCCTGCAGCTTCCTGTGGTGTCACTGTCTACTCCCTTCAGGTCGCCGCATCACTTCACAGCCTGCCAATGGTAGGTGGGCAGTCTCCCTCCCAGCCAATAGTAGCAGAAGTGGGCAGAGGGAGCTGCCGCGGCCGCAGAGGAGCCCGATCAGTGACACGGGCATTTGGAAAGGCAGCATGTTCTCGTCGGCCGCTGAAGTAGCAGAGCGGCCGAGAGGAGCTGGGTGACACTAGGGTTTGCGCCGACGGGGGCCATTTATAGAGGCAACAGTAGGGTGACCACATTTCCTAACTGCCATTCAGGGACACTTACTTTCACAAGTGCATGGTCACGCTACTTGGCCAAGCAGCAAGGCAGGGAGGAGCCACACACACACAGGACAGTATGCCGATCTGATTCGGAGATCGCATAGTATAAAGTAGTGACTGTCACCATGGCCGGTTCTAGGTGAAATGGGGCCCTGGGGTGAAAAATAATAAGGGGGCCCCCCCATGACACTTGATGACTTTTGCAGAAGAAACTGTATATTGCGGGGCACTGTATATGCTATATGTGTATAACATAAACATATTTCATATGAAAACTTACAATTACTTGGCTTGACCCTTGGGGATCTCGGACACCTCCACACTTTGGCCGGGGGCTCGGCGGAGCTGATGTGTTTTATCCTAATGAGAAAAATTTCATGATAAGGATTTGGAAAAGAGGCAGAGGGATAGCAGAGCAGGGAGAGGCTGGTGCTGCTACTAGGGGGCTCAGACCATAGGGGAGTAATAAAACCCACCATAATGCCCACTCCCCAGTAGTAATAATTCTCCTTATATTAGACAGTGCAAAAAATACCCCCTTGTAATGTCCCCAGTTGAGCTAATGACCCCATAGTGCCCCCTATAATGTGCCAGTAGCCAATAGGCCCCTTATAATGTGCCAGTAGCCAATAGGCCCCCCTATAATGTGCCAGTAGCTATAGGCCCCCCTATGATATGCCAGTAGCCATAGGCCCCCCTATAATGTGCCAGTAGCCATAGGCCCCCCTATAATGTGCCAATAGCCATAGCCCCCCCCATATAATGTGCCAGTAGCCATAGGCCCCCCCTATAATCTGCCAGTAGCCATAGGCCCCCCTATAATGTGCCAGTAGCCATAGGCCCCCCTATAATGTGCCAGTAGCCATAGGCCCCCCTATAATGTGCCAGTAGCCATAGCCCCCCCATATAATGTTCCAGTAGCCATAGGCCCCCCCTATAATCTGCCAGTAGCCATAGGCCCCCCTATAATGTGCCAGTAGCCATAGGCCCCCCTATAATCTGCCAGTAGCCATAGGCCCCCCTATAATGTGCCAGTAGCCATAGGCCCCCCTATAATGTGCCAGTAGCCATAGGCCCCCCTATAATGTGCCAGTAGCCATAGGCCCCCCAATAATGTGCTAGTAGCCATAGGCCCCCCTATAATGTGCCAGTAGCCATAGGCCCCCTCTATAATGTGCCAGTAGACATAGCCCCCCATATAATGTTCCAGTAGCCATAGGCCCCCCTATAATGTGCCAGTAGCCATAGGCCCCCCTATAATGTGCCAGTAGCCATAGGCCCCCCCATATAATGTGCCAGTAGCCATAGGCCCCCTATAATGTGCCAGTAGCCATAGCCCCCCCATATAATGTGCCAGTAGCCATAGCCCCCCCCCCCATATAATGTGCCAGTAGTCATAGGCCCCCTACTATAATGTGCCAGTATCCAGATAGGGCACCCTATAATGTGCCAGTAGCCATAGGCCCCCCACTATAATGGGCCAGTAGTCAGTTAGGGCCCCCCTATAAAGTGCAAATAGCCAGATAGGGCCCCCCTATAATGTGCCAGTAGCCATAGGCCCCCCACTATAATGTGCCAGTAGCCAGATAGGGCCCCCCTATAATGTGCCAGTAGCCAGATAGGGCCCTCCTATAATGTGCCAGTAGCCATAGGCCCCCCACTATAATGTGCCAGTAGCCAGATAGGGGGCCCCTCTATAATGTGCCAATAGCCAGATAGGGCCCCCCTATAATGTGCCAGTAGCGAGATAGGGCCCCCCTATAATGTGCCAGTAGCCAGATATGGCCCCCCTATAATGTGCCAGTAGCCAATAGGCCCCCCTATAATGTGCCAGTAGCCAATAGGCCCCCCTATAATGTGCCAGTAGCCAATAGGCCCCCCTATAATGTGCCAGTAGCCATAGGCCCCCCTATATTCTGCCAGTAGCCATAGGCCCCCCTATAATGTGCCAGTAGCCATAGGCCCCCCTATAATCTGCCAGTAGCCATAGGCCCCCATATAATGTGCCAGTAGCCAATAGGCCCCCCTATAATGTGCCAGTAGCCAATAGGCCCCTCTATAATGTGCCAGTAGCCAATAGGCCCCCCTATAATGTGCCAGTAGCCATAGGCCCCCCTATATTCTGCCAGTAGCCATAGGCCCCCCTATAATGTGCCAGTAGCCATAGGCCCCCTATAATCTGCCAGTAGCCATAGGCCCCCATATAATGTGCCAGTAGCCATAGGCCCCCCTATAATGTGCCAGTAGCCAATAGGCCCCCCTATAATGTGCCAGTAGCCATAGGCCACCCCAATAATGTGCCAGTAGCCATAGGCCCCCCTATAATGTGCCAGTAGCCATAGGCCACCTCTATAATGTGCCAGTAGCCATAGCCCCCCCATATAATGTGCCAGTAGCCATAGGCCCCCCCAATAATGTGCCAGTAGCCATAGGCCCCCCTATAATGTGCCAGTAGCGGCTCAGTCAGGCAGCGCGATGAAGTCATCACTCCGCCTGGGCCGGTCCGGGGGCCTCTCTGATAGGCTGCCGGCAGCACGCCTCCCCGTCTCCCTCTGCAGTCCGCAGTGCTTAGTGACAGTCACAGATCATTCCGGCCCAGCCTGCCGGCCGTGACAGTCACAGATCTAACAGTCACAGAGCTAACAGAGACCCCCGGCCCAGTCTGCCCCTGATCTGCTCTGTATAAACATCTGACTGACCTACTTTACCAAATATTTTCTTCACTTTCAGAACCCAGCCAGATCCTTGGAAACCATATCCTTCACTGTCTGTGACTGTCACCATGACAGGTGCACCTGTGAGGCCTGGGACATATCAGCCAGTCTTGAGTGGGACTCACAGACTCCTCCCTCCTCCCATTGCAAGCATGGCCACATGCTGGAGGTAACTGGTGAGCTGTTTGTGTGTCTGCCTTATGCTCCTGTAATTTGCCCACTGGCTCCTGGTATCGCCCATACGGCTCAGGTAGGAGAGTGTTAGGTCCCGGGCTACTTGAGAAACCTTGGCGTGGTGCCCGGGCTTAGACATGTTCTACACCGTAGGACATGTTGACTAATCTCTCAATTTTAAAATCAGTTTGAGGGTTTAGTAAGATTGCAGCGTGCACCTGTCTTTGTTATTGTTTTGTTATATTGTTATATTAATTACAACATCCGCACTTGTTACCTTTTGTAGGATGTCTATTGTGGTACTTGTGGTTCGCCGCGGGCATCCTCCACGTATGCATTTTGCTGGGGATTGCCATTAGCAACGGGCCACAAGTGCAGGATTTGCTCCCCTATATATATGCACAACTGCATGTGGGTTTGAGCAGCTCCTGCTAATGCCAACCTGTCTTCTTAGTTTGTATATATAGATTCTTGGAGGTGTATAAACTCCAATTTAAATGTGCCTGTTTTCCATCTACAGGCCACATTTAGGTGCACCTGTGAGGCCTGGGATATATCAGCCAGTCTTGAGTGGGACTCGCAGACTCCTCCCTCCTCCCATTGCAAGCATGGCCACATGCTGGAGGTAACTGGTGAGCTGTTTGTGTGTCGGCCTTATGCTCCTGTAATTTGCCCACTGGCTCCTGGTATCGCCCATACGGCTCAGGTAGGAGAGTGTTAGGTCCCGGGCTACTTGAGAAACCTTGGCGTGGTGCCCGGGCTTAGACATGTTCTACACCGTAGGACATGTTGACTAATCTCTCAATTTTAAAATCAGTTTGAGGGTTTAGTAAGATTGCAGAGTGCACCTGTATTTGTTATTGTTTTGTTATATTTTTCCATGTATTCCCTTGACTGGGAAAAAACTATAGAAAAATTAAGAAATCCTGAGTTAGAATATGATTAAGCCCAAGGGGAGGCAGCGTTAAGAAGGAAGCGGGATACCAACCCAGGAGGCAGCCTCGATTCCCACGTATACATAGATGCCACAGGAGTGCCCAGGAGGGTCCCAGATGAATTCAAAGCCAGAGCTCAAGTGGCAGCAGGGTTTAAATCTCTAATCCCTATAGTTACTATAAAAAAAATGTGGATTGGATCAACTACATCTATTATAATCAACAGATATTTGTGAACTATACCAGGGACGCATTAAAGGGTATAGTAGAACAGCTGGGGCCCACTAGACTAGTGTTATGGCATTCCAAAATAGAAAGGCCCTGGACATGTTATTAGCAGAAAAAGGGTGTGTGTGCAAAATGATTGATAAGACCTGCTACACAGTAATTCCCAATAACTTAGGACCAAATGGCCAGGTTATAAATGCTCTGAAGGGGCTTACTTCCCTCTCAGAAGAATTAAAGATAAATTCTGGGATAGACAATTCATGGGAGAATTGGTTCGAAAGCTGGATTAGAAATTGGAAACAGACCTTGTTACAAATTGGAATGATCATAGTCATTGTGTTATTGATACTTGCAGTAATTGTCTGTTGCGTTATCCCCTACATTAAAAGGATTCTGTTCAAAGTCATAGCTAATGCTACCCTTGAGATGATCATGGAAGAGCTGTATGAGGATGAGAGACAAGGTCCACTTCATTCTTTTGGTCCCCCCCCCCCCCCCCCCCCCCCAATCTACAATACCATCTGGAGAGACGATCCACGGTAGGGACAGACATCTGACTTCCCTATGTCTAAATCCAGTGTCATGGGAGGCTATTCATAAGGAATAGGATGTCATAGAAGCTGGTGAAAAGGAGAGTCAAGACATAGAGGACAGATGTGCTAGGCATTGTTAGGGAAAGAATGAGATCCAAGGGGGGACTGATGGAAATGTGGATATCATTCTTGATCAGCTAAGATGGCCCCCATATCCTATAACTCTCAGACAATGCCTTATTCACTCAAGTTGGGACTAAAAGCACAGAGGCTTCACCTTTCTCAAGAGGACCCTCCTCCCTGATGTGTCATATATGACGTATGCTTTACTGCTGCTAGTGTGAAGCCATTACAAGATGGCGCTGGCACCTAAAAAAGTTAGTAAAACAATGCACAATGCTCAAATGCCAAGTGTTATCTCTTTTCTTATTGTTGTATTCTAGACAATGGAACAATGCCACGAGCCTCCGGGGGGATGCCACCCTCTGATGTACATATAAACTGCTTAACTTCCTTGAATAAATGAGAACTGCTTTGACCCTACCTGGTGTCAGTGTTATTTCTTCCATGCATGTAAAATCCTAGGATTAAGCTACTAATTTGGAGCAGTAAAGCAAATGCATTTGGCTCTGATTAAGAGCAGCTTCAAGAGAAGCAACAACACTGTTGTGGAGAGTCATCTAGACTCCAGAAATAGTTCCATGTACCAGCCCATAGAAGGGAATGAATGCAGAAGATCCAGGCAACCCAGAGGGGGAGTGAAAACATTGGCAAAGAAAGCTAATTGTAGTTTATCAGGCTCTAGCCTAGTCTGCATTTGGTCGAGAGATTCCAAGTTACCAGCTGCCCACCATAACCAAAGACAGAAAGTCCACCTGTCAGGAGATAGTATTCCTAGAGAGGATACCAAAGCAATTGTGACCCAAAGGATATGAGTATACAGTACAGCAGAGATAGTACATCCCTCCAGTCTGGAGAAACCAGAGAGGAAGATTGATTGCTATAGAGGAAAACAACCCCTTATGCAACTTTTGGGAACTAACCTGAACTATTGTAGAAGCAGCCTCGCTGTAAATGACTTTTGTGGGCATTGATGACCTTTGGATCAACTTTTAGTAAATTACTTGGAATTTGTTAAGAGAACTGGTCTCCCTATTGTGCAAACTCATCACCTACTCTCACCCAAAGGTTTTGGTGTCACGAAGATATCAGGGACCATGTTTTCCCTGCACCTTAAATCCAGACCATCAAGGGCACCTTGACTACAATCTGGTAGGAGAACCCCTGTAACCCTGAGAGTGCTCCAAAGGAATCCATTGCTATCCTTCCACTCACTGCACGCTGACCCAGGGAGCTGCTAACCATGAGTAGAGAATATTCCTCAGTCCATGTCCACAACATTAGCCCCACTCACACAGTATGTAGCAATCTGTGATATTTGAATATAATTAGGTCTTTGGGAGAACATGACAGAAATAGTAGCTTGATAAGGGCTTATAGATATGACTGGAGGTCAGGTTGGAGAACAGTTTCAGGAATTCCCCAGAAGTGGATTTGTCCTCCTGGTCTGCAATTTTAGCTTTCATTTGTAATATACATTAGTGTTGAGCGAGAATATTTGAATAGCGAATATTTATCGCGAATATCGCCACTTCGAGAATTCGCGAATATTTAGAATATAATGATATATATGTGTTATATCAAATATTCCTCATTTTTTTCCCATCTGAACACATGATTCCTCCCTTTTTCTTGCTTGTGGGCCAATGAGAAGGAAGCAATGTCAAGTTCACAATACTTAGTGCACCAATCAGTAATCTGTAGTCAGACCTGCTAAAATGTGAAGTTGCACGTAGTGCGAAAAAATATTCTAATCACTGCCGATTAGCGCAATCGCAAATATATTGGCGCACTTGACTCTATCTGCATATAAACTATTCTAATGTTCTGCTGTGCCAACCATTTTCTCCAGTCTCTGGAAACTTATCCCAGCTTAAAAAATGTAGCCAAAATGACCCACGCCTATATTTCGCGTTACGAATTTGCATTACGCGATTTTTAAATTGCCGATTTTTCGCATTCAATAAAATAATCTTGATTTCTCGAAATTCGAAAATATATGATGAATATTCTACAAAATATTTGTGAAATATAGCAAATTCGAATATAGACCCTGCCGCTCATCACTAGTGTACATCAAATAAGTAATTATCAGATTTAGCAAATTGTCCCATCTTAGACTCTACATGATGGATTCCGTCTCTTAGTGAGTTACTGGAAGCTGTCAAACAGTTATACTACTTTAGGTGTGCAATGTACGCTTGCAATGAGAGATGGAAAGCCAGTAGCATGTCCCAGTTACTGCATAAGCGGTGTCTACCTGAGTAGAAAGGTGGTCTGAATCTTTTTTAAGTTAAGTAGGGGGAGAGGTGGAGGCTCTGTGTGTGTGGTGTAGAGACCAGATATCGCTAGGGGATGGGCTTCACAGACGTATCATTCTACTTTTACTAGCTATTCTAGAGTGACAGTTTTTATTCATAGGGCGATTGATTTAGTATGTGAGTCGTCCTCTGTTGATGACCAGGTGAGATTTGTTTTTTTATACTGTAAACTTGCGGGGAAATTATGTATTTTAGCCTTTGTTTATATTTCACCTCCTTTTTCCATTTTTGTGCTCAACTCTTTGCTATCTTTTATAGATCAATGGCCTGAATGTCCTTCATTAGTTAGTGGGGATTTTAATTGTGTCATCAATTCCAAAACCCACTTTTTAAGGACCAGTTCAGGTCTGAAGTCACTTTGTGAGGCTTACATAATTGAAACCACCCAAAAATGACCCCATTTTAGAAACTACACCCCTCAATGTATACAAAACTGATTTTACAAACTTTGTTAACCATTTAGGTGTTCCACAAGAATTAATGGAAAATGGAGACGAAATTTCAGAATTTTACTTTTTTGGCAGATTTTACATTTGAATCAATTTTTCCAGTAGCAAAGCAAAGGGTTACAGCCAAATAAAACTCAATATTTATTACCCTGATTCTGCAGTTTACAGAGACACCCCACATGTGATCATAAACTGCTGTACAGGCACACGGCAGGGGGCAGTAGGAAAGGAACGCCATATGGTTTTTGGAAGGCAGATTTAGCTGAACTGGTTTTTAGATGCCATGTCCCATTTAACTTCAAAAACTATGCTTTCCCTTTAAGTGCAAGGATGTGGTGTGTTATACAACAATTCATTACTACTAGTGTCCATTAGGACTATATTGCACCTATTAATCCTGCACCTACCTAATTAACTAAGACTTAACTTTTATTAATTATTGCTAATAATACCTATGTTAATTACTAAATCATTAAAACTTCCAGTAATCACTGGCCTTTGTGTATCAGTTAAGTTGCCCTGTCAGGATGTCACCTGACCAGGTTGCCTGCTACTAGGTAGATACACCCTAGTGCATAACTGGCTGCGCGCTGCCAGTGTAGTGTATAGGCACTGTGTGATTTCTTGACACTATAGTACTAGGCTGCAGTGATATGCTGTTTTAAAATTAGAGCTTCACGCTGCCCCCCGACATGTTTCGCCGTGTATTGGCGTCTTCAGGGGTTAGGGCAGAGTGTGAGCGTGTCCGCCTCCCGGCTAGCTTATAAGACCTCTGTTTGTGACGTAATTGACGCAATTGCGTGCCGATTCACAGCACAGCCGAATGAGAAGAAGGATGAGGAGCGCGGGCGGTGTGGAGCTGCGGCGTCCGGAGCAGGAGAGGTAAGTGATTTTTTTATTTTATCTGATCTGAGGCTGGGAGCTGCAGGCTGCATAAATGAAGCTGGGGGCTGCAGGCTGCATAAATGAAGCTGCAGGCTGCATAAATGAAGCTGGGTGCTGCAGGCTGCATAAATGAAGCTGGGTGCTGCAGGCTGCATAAATGAAGCTGGGGCTGCAGGCTGCATAAATGAAGCTAGAGGCTGCAGGCTACATAAATGAAGCTGGGGTTACAGGCAGCATACATGAGGCTGGGGGCTGCAAACAGGAGACTGGGGGCTGCATACATGAGGCTGGGGTCTGTATACATGAGGCTGGGGGGGCTGATCTGAGGCATCTGATCTGAGGTCTGATTGAGGGTCTTATTAACATTAGGGGTCTGATTGGGCCTGTCAGCTGAGGTCTGATTAACATTGGGGGTCTGATTGGTGGTCTGATGAAATTTTTTTTTCCCTATTGTCCTCCTCTAAAACCTAGGTGCGTCTTATGGGCCAGTGCGTCTTATAGGGCGAAAGATATGGTAAAATAATATTGGAATGGTATTAATCATTTTCTTATTTATAAATTGAACTTACAGATTCCCTTTAAGGTAGAATTTTTTATATTGAGTGATCTTTCTAACCTAAGTATTCATAAATATAAAAAAAAAAATTTTTAGGTAGAATATTATTTTTGACTAGACTCTTGGTTACCCGGGTCTGGTTTTCACGATATATTCCAGACGTGAATGCATGGATGAACTTGGTTAACAAGGTTAAAAACTATAAGAATATTCTATATAAGCAAATAAATGCTAAAGAGAAGTGAACCAAGATATGGGAGGCTTGGAGGTTTTAAACCTCGACGGTATATTGGTCTTGACTTTCTCTCGTTGTAATTTCCCTTTTTTGCCTCTTCCTCTCTTCCATTCTGTTTTGATTGATAGTGAGATTTGAGACGCATCACAAGGGTGTGGGGGGGGGGGGGTTGGGAGTTGGTGGTCTATGGGGAAAGGAAAGTATAATATTGAATTTTGATTTAGTATTAAAAATAAAATTGTATTAGTTTTTTTCTAATAAAATATTGAAAAAATATATATAAAATATAAAGTATACCACCACCTGATGGTTAAGGTCCTGCTCCAGGTCTAGCTGCTCCTGCTGCTGCTGGTGAGTCATTTCTTTACTAGGCGGGTGAAGAAAGCTGCTCATCAGCGACTCTAGACTGAAGTTGCTGCTGATGGAGCTGAAACTGCTCCTACCCATCCATCCTGCCACAGCAGCCATGGTAGAGGAACATGAGCACAGAGAACCCCCTGGTCAGACTTGCAAGAGGATGGACGATGGCGCAGATAGGCAGCGGCCAATTGACTAAATAGGATGTCTCTATAGTGGTTTAGTTTGTCCTCCCTCCCACACCCCTCAGCTTTCCTTCTCATTCCCTGGTATGTCTGCATTGAACCTAACTGCTGCATCCAGCTTTTCCAGAGTCTGATATTGTCCACACTCCTCATCTTTCCTTCTCATTCCCTGGTATGTCTGCATTGAACTTTAATGTTTCTTTCCCTGCTGGATTTATTGAGTATTTGTTTACATTGACTATTTCACCCCTGTATTTGGTCCTCCCTTGATTAGGCCAAATGTAGCCCCCTCCCCTCTTGGTCACATAAAAAAGTGGCCAAAGGAGTAAAAAGGCGCTCATAGGGTGAGTAGGTTCAGAACAAGCTTCCAAATACAGGAAGAGTGGTACTGCTCACCTGTTGTTGTTGCACCTAATGTTTGGTGCAACTGTACTGGAGGCGAGTAGGAGTGGTTTAAGTGTTGCTGGTTGGTGCTGCCGGTTACAGTCCGTGTTCACCTTTGGCGGGGGCCAGGCCGCCGTCTGGGTCAGTGTATGAAGTATGTATCCACTGGACTCTGGGGTCGAGTGGAGGGTGGACCATAGGCGCAAAACACAACCAGAGTTTGTTTCAAATCAATCGTTTTTTTTATTATTTTTGTTATCGTGACAACGCGTTTTGGGGTTCTGTGGACCCCTTTTTCAAGTCGGTGAATATGCTGCTGATGGAAAATGCGCTGCTCCCAGCTTCTTGTCACGATAACAAAAATAAAAAAAACTATTGGTTTGAAACAAACTCTGGTTGTGTTTTGCGCCTATGGTCCACCCTCCACTCGACCCCAGAGTCCAGTGGATACATACTTCATACTCTTGGTCACATCTGATTGAACCCTGAGTGGTATAAATCTAAGTTCCTAGGTCTTCCAGACCCTGGTCTTTTGAAATGCAACATCTTTCAAGTGCAAATCTTTAAGTGCACATACTGAATTATACCAGAATGGGACCAGAAAGGGACCAAAGGTATTCTCAGACAAAGTTATTGCAAACATGTGTAATAATTCCTCCCTATCCTTTCCCTGAACTTTCATTAAGCAAAATATAAGTTTTCAAGTCTTTCCTAGCACTGTCCCTAGTGCCTGCTGACATCTCTCCCTGTACTAAGTACACTGGAAAATGGCTGAATCCAAAGTGGCTGAGGCTATTTATAAGGCTGTGACATCACAGGGCTGGCTGCTCATTGGCTGCATGCATGGCATTGTGGGTGATCCCTCGTTCCCAGAGTTCCTTGCTCCGTGTCCTACCACGTGCAGCAGCCATTTTAGGAAACAATGTGATTCGTTACCAGGAAGTGTGGGGAAATTCGGATTCGGTGCAAATCAAATTTTTCCTGAAATTCGGATCGAATTCCACTTCGTCAACTTCAATTCACTTATCTCTAGTCAGCACCCCAACAGCATTCTGAGGACAGTGCATGTCTTTTACCCAATAGATCAATGTTTTTCATGGCAGCTGCAATGCATCACCACAACAACAAGATGAAATCCTATTAACCTCCATATGTCAGTTTGGTTCTCACACCAGCCACTTTTTAGGCTCCTCTAAATCCTCATCCATGGACATACTCACGTCCCCAACAGAAGCAGGGTCGAGTGTTCGTCACCCCTTCCTCCTATCATGTGTGTGAAGTGAAACGTTCCCATGCGATGTTAGAGCTGATCAACCTGGACGAGAGTAGCCCAGAACAACAGAACGGTTTCCCTTTATGCAGCTTGGTCCGCTGCATTACAACTCAGTGGAATTCCGCCTTGCATATACTGGAGTGTCTGTACAAGTAGTATAAAGCTGTGAATAAGTCAGATAAAGGAGATATATTTGGGTAGATTCTAGAGAATTTGTTCAGGGAAGCCTTTATGGAAAGTGTGTTTTATACAGTTGCACTAGTTCTGCAACCACTAGCAATAAAAATAAACTCTTTTTTTTCTGAATATGAACAGACAAAAATTCAAGTTAACAGTTCATAGATAGTATTGATCTAGCATGCTCAGCCGAACACCAGTTCTCGATGCTCGGCACATGGCAGTATTGGGTCGAATACCAGATGTGCTCGAGCGCTATGCTCGAGTCTCCTCACCGTAATGCTGTAGCCATGTTGGTTACTGGCATTTTAGTGATTGGCTATTGACTAGCACCCAATGACATGTGTTCAGCTCAGTCTTAGTCAGGGAGAGCTGTGCTAAGGAAGGGACAGACAGTGTAGGGAGTGATATAGGAATAATTTTATTAGAAAAACTTTTCAGAGACCCAAAAGTCCTTCTTTTTTTTTTTAACAATAATTTTTATTGAAATTTTTTTCATAAAATAGTGGGTTACAGTATAAATGAATGTCAATCACATACACATATCTGAATCAAAGATAAGTAAGGCAAATGTGTAGTTTCTATAGACAATAGATATCATTACACAGTGTGTGACAAAAAATATTGTAACAGTTAAGGGGGGAGGACTCATCAGGTACAGGTGAAACAGAGTAAAGAGTAGTATGCACAGATACATGTCAATGTGGAGAACTTTATAATCTAATGGCCGCGTAAGGAGGCACTTTACAGCAATTGTGATTTAGCCACACATCCCAATTTTTCAGGAAAGAAGCTTTAGAGTTCCGAGAGGATCCCCATAAACCTTCATATAAGCAGTTGTTGTCCAATGTTCTAAAGATTCTGGTAATATTAGGGAGGTTCCCAGATTTCCAACAAGCAGCAATTTTTAGTCTAGTGGCAAATATTAAATGACTGGCTATTGACCTAATGTGGAAAGGAAGGTCTATAAGGCCAATAGACAAGAGAGCCATCTTAGATGAAGGTTTAATAGGGCAGCAAGCTATAGATGAAATGAACTTAAATATTGAATCCCATAAACAACTAACTGTAGGGCAGTCCCACCACATATGTATATAAGAACCAGGAGAATTTCCACATCTCCAACACTCTGGGGGATCTCTGGGAAAATCTTGTTTAGGTAGAGGGGGGTTCTATACCATCTATATAATATTTTTCTTGCCCCTTCTAAATGGTCAGAGCATTTAGACAGTTTGGAAACGGAGGTAAATGCTTCATTCCAATCTGAGTCTGTGAGAATAAAGCCCAACTCAGAATTCCAAAGATCCAAAATATGTTGTAGCGGGTTTAAACGTGATTCTTTCAAAAGTTGGTAGCCCTTAGTGATGCCTTTATCCAGATTTCTGGACATATGTATCCATTCTAGAAGGGAGTAATTATGTGGGTTGAAGCTAAAAAATGTTGGTGATTGCAGTCTTATCCTTAGATATTTATAAAAATCTGAATTGGGAATATTAAAATCTCTGTGTAATTGAGCAAATTCAACAAAAATACCATCCTTCCACAATTGCTTAGTATCAGAGATGCCCGAGGCCACCCAATTGTTTATCCGTAGATCTGAAAGAGCTAATTCACAAATTTCCAGAGGAGCTGAAGACACTGAAGTGGGAATTATTTTTTCTACTCTAGCAATGGAGTACCAAGTGTTATATATTGCAGTCAAAGTTGATAACGGAGACCTATTTTTGATACCAAAAGCCGCCGTAGCGGAAAGACTTAACATTATGTCTTGGGACCCCATTAAATTTTTTTCCAATAAAACCCATTTTTTAGAGGCGTCACCTTTGATAAAGTATCTCAATTGGTCGAGTATAGAAGCGGTGTAGTAGTGTTTGATAGAGGGGACATTTAGACCTCCTGTTTTGAGTGGTTTGATAAGGATAAGTGCTTTCACTCTGGATTTATATTTTCCCCAAATATGATGATTAATTAAGGATTGTAGTTTAGATATATAACCATTGGGTATGGTAATTGGAATATTACAGAACATGTAAATAATTTTGGAAAGGATGACCATTTTAAGTGCAGCTATTCTCCCTAACCATGAGAGAGATTCCATCCTTAGGTTATTCAATGAGTCACTAATTTTATTATATAGTGGCCAGAAATTAACCTTGAATAGTTTGTTGGTGGGAAAAGCTAGTTGAATGCCCAGATATGTCAAAGATTCTTCAGCCCAATGGAAACTATGTGAGTTCGAAATTAAACGTTTGTTAGCCGGAGATAAGCCCAGATCAAGCATTTGGGACTTGTTAATATTTATTTTATAGAAGGATGCTTTGCCAAATTTGGTAATAATGTCAGTAATAACAGTTAGTGCAGTAGTTGGATTTGATGTTATAATTAGTACATCATCTGCAAATAGACCAATACGATGATCTGTGCTTCCTACCTTTATCCCTTTAATAAGCGGGGAGGATCTAATATGTTCCGCAAAAGGTTCCATTGCAAGAGCAAATATCAAGGGAGACATAGGGCATCCCTGCCTAGTCCCATTCTTGATCTTGAATGGAGAGGACAGAAAACTAGATGAGTATATAGAGGCGCTGGGGTTAGAGTATAAGGACATAACTGCGGAAAGGAAGAAGTCACCAAATCCAAACTTTTTTAAATGTAGTCCCAATGTATTCTATCGAACGCCTTCTCCGCATCCAGGGAGAGAAGCAGAGAAGGCGTCCGGTTGGCATATGCCACATCTAAGAGATCTATAAACCTTCTAGTTCCATCCGACGATTGTCTGTTCGGAACAAAACCAATCTGGTCGTTGGAGATTAGAGAAGGCAGAATGTTGGATATCCTTTTTGCCAAGATTTTCGCAAAAATCTTTATATCAGAATTTAATAGAGAAATGGGTCTGAAGTTAGCCGGTTTATCTGCAGGTTTACCAGGTTTTGGAAGGGTAATGATTAATGCATTTAGCATGTCTTTTGGGATTGAGTTTTGTACTGCTATTAAGTTAAAGGCTCTGTTCAGAAAGGGATTTAAAATGTGTGAGAAGTTTTTGTAATATTCATTTGTAAGTCCATCTGGACCAGGGGATTTATTATTTTTAAGGGGAATGAATTGCCTCAGAAATTTCTGAATGTGTGATTTTAGTATTGAGGGTTTGACTTTGGGTTGTAGTTAAGGACGGCAGAGAGATGCCACTAAGGAAGTCGTTGATGTATTCAGTAGTAGGTTGGACAGTGTCAGTTGATTTTTCTAAATTATACAGGTTTGCATATTGCCAAATTCCTCTGCTATGTGTTTGGGGTTAAACAGTTTTTTGCCTTGTGTGTCAAATAGGAAGGTAATTCTTGTCTTGACTTCTCTTTTCTTAACTCTATTTGCAAAAATTTTTGAGGCTTTATTACCTTGTGAGTAGTGATCTGATTTGATTCTACGTAAATGAAACTCATGTTTTTCATGAAGATGAAGGTTAAGGTTGTGTCTGGCTGTTTTCAATTTGCTGAAGATTTTTGGATCTAGGGAAGATTTAGACGCATCTTCCAGGGTCTTAATATCAGCTAATAATGTATCCATGGTTTTCCTACTCTTTTTTTTCTGAATAGCTGCGTGCTTTAGCAGTATACCTCTAATAAACGCTTTGTGAGCACTCCATAGTGTAGTATCTAGTACCAAATTGTTGTCATTGGTCTTAAAGTACTCTTTCACGGAGTTTTCTACATCTATTCGTATAGAGGAATTTTGGAGCAAAGAATTATTAAGTCTCCACGGGGAATATACTCTATTATTGTACATGTCATCTAATGTGAGAGTTATAAACGCATGATCAGACCATGTGATGTTGGAGATGGATACATCCAACACTTTTTGAAGAAGCCACTTATCTGATACAAAAAGATCAATTCTAGAGTAGGTATTGTGTGTGTGAGAGAAAAAGGTGAAATCTTTCTCATTGGCATGTAGGACCCTCCAAATATCGTGGAGCCCTTCCTGAAATAAAAGATCTTGAAGGAGAGAATTTTTAATAGAAGGGGGGGGGGGGGGGGGGAGAAGGTAATTTATCAATTGAAGAATCAGGACACATATTAAAGTTGCCACAAATTAATAGAGATCCCTGTTTAAGGTCATGAGCCAATCTAATAGTACGCTTGATGAACTTAATTTGGTCGGAATTAGGGGCATAATGGTTCACTATTGTATATCTAGTGTTGTTTATGTCACAAATAATGATAATATATCTACCCTCTTTATCTGACATTACATTATGATGTTTTTAATGGTGTTTTTAAAGCCTATAATCACACCTTTCCTTTTTTTTGTAGCTGGAGAGAAGAAAGTGTGTGGGAAGGAGGGATGACAGAATCTGTGGGAGTCTTCCTCATTAAGGTGGGACTCTTGGATGCAAATAATATCAGCCCTCTGTCTTATGACCTCATTCCAGCATGTGGAGCGCTTAAAAGGGCTATTAAGACCCTTAACATTTGCTGAGAAGATCTTTATACCTTTACTGGCCATCATGAAGCATCAAAACAACATGCTAGTGTTTCTAACCTGAATAAAATAGGTAAAAGTGCATACATTAAAGAATGAAGTACCCAGATGTAACCATGTAACAATGGTGGGGACCGTAAGTTTGTACCTTTGTTTTCAAGCATTTGAGGAGATAAGGGTAAACCCTTTGTGTGTAACCCGACAAAATAATATGTCAAAACACAAAAAGAAAAGAAAGTAATAAATAACAATAACATAATAAGGGTCTAACAATGACCACTAAATTGTGATGTCTGTCACTTAGTTTGGAAGACGTAAAAGTAACAATGGATTAGGGAATAAGAACACTTAGATGGAGTATATGTTCTGAGAGGTAAAGCAGAAGGGAGTGGAACCCCATAAAACTTGTATATAACATAGCAAAAAGCTTTATAAGACTATAGTTACTGTTCAGAATGGAGGTCACGGAGGAGTTTTTCCTACTTTGGTCCACTCCAGTGTTAGGTTAAGTTGTTTTCTTTCAGATGAGGATCTGAGGTTAGGAGAGTTCATTGCTTTGTCTTTGGCGCCCTCCGGTGGCACAGTAATGTTCCATTTGGAGAGAGTTTCTGCTGCTTCCTGAGGAGAAACTAGAACAATTGATGATTTTTGATATCTCACAATTAGCTTAACAGGATATCCCCATTTGTAGGGAATATTGTTATCCCTCAGCGCTTTGGTATAGATTTGAAAATCACGCCTCCTGCTTAATGTCGCAGGCGAGAGGTCGGTGAATAGGAGGACATTACAGAATCTTTCATGGATGTCATTCCTCTTTTTTTGAGCTTCTCTCATCAGGGAGTCTTTCAGATGATAGAAATGTATCCTGGCTAGGACGTCCCTGGGAATGGAGGCCGGTAGAGCTTTAGGTTTAGGAACCCGATGTACCCGGTCAATGATTAACCAATAAGGTCTGAAATATATTCTTGTAGCTGAGAGTCCAGAACATTTTCAGGGATGTTTCTGAATCTGATTCTTCTGGAGCGATCCTCCAGATCAGCAATTTTAAGTTTAATGGCTGCTAGGTCATCTTCAACCACATTGTGATTATCTAGAATTATGTGCTGTAACAAATTCTTCCATTTTTTCTTCTAAATGTGCAGTTCTTTCTCTTATAGCCACAATGTCTGCATGAATAATGGAGATTGTCTCTTTAAAATCGCCATAAATAGATCTTTTCAGATCTGTAAGCATGTCCTGCATTGTGGCTACTGTTATACCAGTGTCCTTGCCTGGCGATGCAGTGTAAGTATCAAGGGGAGGATTATAAGATTGCTGTTCACTCACCCTCTTTTGTTTTTTAGGTTCCTGTGCTGTCTGAGGGCTGGAGCCTGCTGAAGAGGGAGACCCAGAAGATCGTTGGTCGGATGTGCCTGCAGAGGATTGGAGCTCTCCTTCTGTGTGGCGGGAATCGGCGCCATTTTGAGAAGACCCTGCGGCTGGATGAAAAAACGCTGTCATTTTCTGAGGCTGCGCTCCCTTCTTTCTCCCCCTTGTCATCATCGGCAGTGCTGCAGGATCAAGGGCTGTCCTGGGGCAGGTAAGTATGAAGATTGTCGCTTATATAATAATCGCTTAGTGCCGCTGGACGGGGTTCCACAGACGGAGCTCAGGCACTATGCGTCCTCTCCTCCCGGCATCCGGTCACGCCCCCCCAAGCTGCTCCCAAAAGTCCTTTTTAGGACTATTGTTGTATGTGGCAGCAGCAATATATATTTTTAGAGCAACCTGCGCTAAATTGCTAAAACTTAACAGTCCCAAAAGTCCTTTTAAGGACTATTGTGTGTGGCAGCAGCAATATCTATTTTAGCGCATCCTGTGCTAAATAGCGTGCAATAGTTAGGACGCTGCAGACAGCGACATTAGCTGCGCCACATCTCCAGTGCAAAGTGTGTGCATCCAAAAAATCTGTGACATCCAGTGTCCTTTTTCCATATACGGTGTCACCTGCGGACAGTGACATTAGCTGCACCACATCTCCAGTGTAAAGTGTGCACATCCAAAAAATATCTGTGACATCCAGTGTCCTTTTTCCGTAGACGGTGTCACCTGTGGACAGTGACATTACCTGTGCTACATCTCCAGTGTAAAGTGTGCGCATCCCAAAAATATCTGTGACATCCAGTGTCCTTTTTCTGTAGATGGTGTTCGCTGCTGACAGTGACATTAGCTGCACCACATCTCCAGTGTAAAGTGTGCGCATCCAAAAAATATCTGTGACATACAGTGTACTTTTTCCATAAACGGTGTCCGCTGCGGACAGTGACATTAGCTGCGCCACATCTCGTGTAAAGTGTGCG
Source organism: Bufo bufo (assembly GCF_905171765.1). NCBI lineage: Eukaryota > Metazoa > Chordata > Amphibia > Anura > Bufonidae > Bufo > Bufo bufo. The sequence continues at coordinate 37,987,097 of NC_053392.1, read as the reverse complement.
CATCCAAAAATTATCTGTGACATACAGTGTACTTTTTCAATAGACGGTGTCCGCTTCTGACAGTGACATTACCAGTGCCACATCTGCAGTGTAAAGTGTGCGCTGAAAAAATATATCTGTGAAATACAGTGTACTTTTTCCGTAGAAGCTGCAGACAGTGACATTACCGGTGGTACCTCTCCTGTATAACGTTTACTCATCCCAAATATCTGTGACATTCCTTAAAATATTTTATTAGCCGTTGGTGACAGCATTGACCTTATCTGCGGGATATCTCCTGTATAACGTTTCCACATCCCAAATACCTTTTTAAATTTGTTTGCGTATACAATTCCAAATTCTACGCTACTGTACGTGTGACAGACTTTCAAGCATATATATAACATTTAATATGAAGAAGACGAGCAGTAAGGGACGGGGTAGTGGCCGTGATGCTGATGGTGCATGCAGAGGCCATGGCCCTGGGCGCAGTAAAACTGTGCCTGCTGCTAGAGCACAAGAAAAACAATCATGCACGATACCTAGCTTCATGTCCCAGTTTGCAGGGCGGCGCAGGACACTACTCTTGAAGTCAGACCAGTGCGACCAGGTGGCCGGTTGGATTGCAGCAGATAATGCTTCTAGTCGCTTAAGCACCATCCTTTCTTCCACTAAGTCCAGTCTCAGTAGCCAAGAGTCTGCTCAACACAATCCTCACCCTGATCCTCCTTCCTCCCACCATGGAGAGTCTGGGAAAACAAGTGTGCCACACTCGGATATTCCGAGGAGCTCTTTTCAGCTCCATTCCTTAATTTGGCCCTCTTGCCAAGCATGCTTGAAGAGGGACAGATCTTGTGCTCTGATTCGCAAACTCTTGGGCATACACAGTCACAAGAAGATGACGGTGGGGAATGGCAATTACTGTTTAATGAGGTGGATGATGATGAGACACAGTTGCCAATAAGTCAACGGAAATTACTGTCTCAAGAGGTTGATGAAGAGGATGAGACACAGTTGTCAATCACCGAGGTTGTGGTTAGGTCAGCAAGTCAGGAGGATGAGCAGAGTGAGGAAGTGGAGGAGGAGGATGAGCAGTAGATGTTGGCACATGTTGGCAAAGCTTTGTGAGCAGCAGAGGGCAGTAGTTTAATACCAGTTGCAACATGGTCGTCGCCTTTCCAGTCAGCTTCCGCTAATTACAAGCAAGGAGTGGGCATTGTTGTCTTACCTCTGTGAGGTTTTAAGAAACTTTAAGGAATCAACACAGATGGTGAGCGGTGATAACGCTATTATCAGCGTAACCATCCCACTTCTGTGTCTACTCAAACGCTCGCTGCTCACAATTAAGGACGATGCTTTGCATGTGGAAGAGGTGGAAATGGGGGAAGACATTACGCAGGGTAATAGCCAGACCACCCTCAGTTCGTCTTCTTAGCGCGAATTGGACGATGAAGAGGAGGAGTAGGAGATGGAGGAGGAGGAGCAGGAGACAGTTGCCTCCGCTACAGAGGGTAGTACCCATGGAAGTTTAATTCCACCTGTTCTACATGGGTGAGCAGAAGAGGAGGAAGAGGATGAGGAGATTGACGACAGCAAAGTCTTGCCAGTTGGTACTCTGGCACACATGGCTGACTTCATGTTAGGCTGCCTTTTCAGTGATACGCATTTCAGTTATACGCATTTTAGACAACACGGATTACTGGTTGTTCACCCTTCTCGACCCTCGCTACAAAGATAACTTTTTCATCTCCTATTCCTCTGGTGGAGAGGATGAGAAAAACGGTGCAATATCAGAAGGTCCTTGTTGAAAAATTGCTCCAAAATTTTCCATCTGACAACGCTGGCGGCAGAGTCCAAAGTTCCTTGGGCAACCCAGGAGGGGAGACATGGGGAACACATACCAGTTCCAACAGAGGCAGGGCAACACTCCCCAAAGCCTGGGACAGTTTCATGGTATTTAGTGCTGCTGGTGGCATTATAACAGATAAGCGTATCCGCCTGTCAACTGAAAATGCTGACAGGTTGACTCTTATAAAAATGAACAAGGCCTGGATTGACCATGACTTCTCGTCTCCACCAGAGGAAAGCTGATTAACATAAAGGCACTTTAAATGTGGTGTTTATAATGTACTGAATACACTGTATTCCCATGCACCCCTTCCACCACAAACAAGGGTATATGGTTGAATCTTCCTTTTCTCATCCTCCTTCTCCTCTTCCATCATATCAACATGCTTATTCGCCGCATATAATGCCCTTGCATATATGCCCTTCGCATATGATGTTTTACAGGGTCAGCTCAGCTGCAAGTCCTCGTATATAATTTTTTGGAGGATCGGCTCACCAGAAGGCCTTCACCTACAATGTTTTACAGGGTCAGCTCACCTGCAGGCCCTCGCATATAATGTTTTATAGGGTCAGCTCACCTGTAGGCCCTCGCATATAATGTTTTACAGGGTCAGCTCACCTGCAGGCCCTCGCATATAATGTTTTACAGGGTCAGCACACCTCCAGGCCCTCACCTGCAATCTTATACAGGGTCAGTTCACCTGCAGGCCCTCACCTACAATCTTTTACAGGGTCAGCTCACCTGCAGGCCCTCGCATATAATTTTTTAGAGGGTCAGCTCACCGGCAGGCCCTGACCTACAATTGTTGACAGGGTCAGCTCACCTGCAGTCCCTCGCATATAATTTTTTTAGAGGATCAGCTCACCAGCTGGCCATCAATCATAATTTTTCAAGGGTGTATGATGCCCTCCTTTACGTGTAATAAGGGGTGTATTGGAGTGCCAGTTCCTTGTAATTTTTGGCAGCGCTTTCCCTTAGTGCATAGGCTTTATGAGTGTAGGAGTCCCACTACCTGAACAATTGTAAAACAATGTGAATGAGGCCCTCCTTTATGTGATATACAGGTTGTATCGGAGTGCCTCTTCCTTGTAATTTTTCTCAGCACTTGCACTTTATATGCAAGTAAATATATAGGAAAGAATGTTTCCTAACAATTTTATCTCTAAAATCGATTTTATCTTTGGTTTTGTGCGTATTATTTTCAGTCTGTAAAAGTGGCGTACTACTCGGACAACATCGTTCCCAGCAGCGACCTCGGAGTCCAAGATGCATCCAGACATCCTCCCCATGCTGTTCCAGAACTATTTCAGTGGTGTTTCCATCAATTTCTGACCTTTTCATGTGAACCAGACACCCTCCCCTCCTCAGAGCAGGGGGTGCCTGGTTTAATGCTTATTTACCCCTATTGACTTCCATTGAGCATCCCGTGGTGTTCGGCCCGAGGATCCGAGCACCAAAGCACTTTGGTGCTCGATCAACACTATTCATAGACTTATTGCGAGCACCCCAATAGCATTCTGAGGAAAGTATATGTCTTTCACCCACTGGCTCAATGTTGTTTGTGGCAACGGCAATGCAGCACCGTAGCAATAAGGCTAGGTCATTTTGACAACTCCACGTTTGTGTTGCTCTGGTTCCCACTGCCTCCTCCACATCCTCCTACATGGACATTCTCACGTCCTCAACAGAAGCAGGGGAGAGCGTAACTCCCCCTCTTATTATATGTTTAAAATGAACCGTTGTCATAAGTTGTTACAGCTAATCGACTAGTGTAGCCACACAGCTAATCACTTTCTAAAGTGCATCAAGCAGCAAACATCTTTCTGGCTGTCTCCTCACCAACTTCAACTGGGAAAAGGGGTCAGCACCACTGGCAGAAACATCATGGGCGCTCTGCATTTGAGGAAAATAATACATGCTCCCTGCATAGCGCACGTAACAAATCTAGACATTAAATTATTTTATGAAAAAGTACAGTGCCTTGTAGAAAATGCTGGCCATGTCCAGGAGACTGTCCTCGCATTTTAGACATTCTTATGTGGCAATAAACTCTCTCCTTGATTTGCAGTGACAGAACAGTCTGCTGTTACACTGCTCGATCCTCAGTGTTCTAACTCAGTAGAATTCCACCTTTCATATGCTATAGCGTCTGTACGAGTCAAGTAAAGCTGTGAATGATTCTGTCATCAACCAGAACTCCTCAACAGGAAGCATATGTTATTTTGAGGTTAGGTAGTGGCAGCTCATCAGTAGAGATGAGCGAATTTTTGAAAAGTTTGATTCGACTGATTTGCCGAATTTTACCAAAAAATCTCTTCGTGATGAATGACTTTGTCACGAAGCACATTATTTTTGTAAGTAGCTGGTGCAATGACAGGGAGCTGCGATAGCGCCGCCCCCCGTCATTGTACTCCTCAGATTCCGCATTCATACATGATCGAGGCACCTGAGTGTAAAAACTTTGTAAAATGAACATTAAAAAATAAATTAAATCAAATTTTCCGCCCCCATTTGCTCACGACGGGCCGGCCGCTGCTTGCCATCTTGCTTGAAGATCTGGCGCGAAATCTCGCACGGCACGAGATTACGTCATCACGCTGGCCAGCATGGTGACATCATATGGAACTGCGCATGGGATTTCCGCCGAGAACTTCAATCAAGATAGGTAAGTATGATTTTTGTTTTTTACAAAACACCATGAAATTCGGCTTTGAAGTGAATCAAATCTATCCTGAAATTTGGATTGAATTCCACTTTGTGGGATTCGATTCATTAATTTCTACTCATCAGAGATCCATGTAAAATACATAGGCTCTTCGAAGAGGACACCAGATTTCTCATAAGAGACAGCTGCAGCTGATATTTATCTTAGAACAAACACTTACGCAAATGCAACAAGGGATGACAGCAGAAGAACAGATAATAAAATTGCTCCAGCAAGATGTGTTATGTTGCTGCACCACGCTGAGGAAAATCACACACACTTTCAGTCTTACCTGTACTCTGGAGTAGTAAGGGGGTATATGTTTCATCAAACTGCAAAGTGACAGGTACCACGCCCTCTTTTATACAGATACCCCCGCCTTTTATATTGCTTGATATTAAATTTATATTGCTTGATTTTAAATTTATATTGATTCTTACTACAGTTGTATTCGACCATTAATGGTTTATAAACTTATCAGACCTATTAAATTCTTATGAAATGTGTTAGGTGCTTTAATAATATTATCACCTACATAGCTCAGAGAGCAACCACACAGAGAGTAATTCTAATTAATTATTCTTTATTGGATATCCAACACAATAGATTGTATATCAATTAAAAAACATATACAAAAGACAGTACATACTGGGAACACAACGGTGTTACAATAAATGTATAAAAACAGAGTAAGCTCCAAACCAATAAGGGACTAGTATCCCCCCGTGCACAATGAGGCAGTATCAGCTAGGTGGGGCGCATATAGCAATGATAGCATCCAGAGCATACATACACAAACACTCCAAACATTTAAGGGAGTGTAAGCCTGGGTGCCGCCCACATCAAGCGGAGACTGCAAGTGAAGAGGGGGGGAAAAGACACAGTTTAAATGCAAGTGCAATAAATACCTACTGACCCTGGTCTGAAACAGCCGCCCGACGATCGTTTCGCAAAATGCTTCCTCTTGGGGCCTACTGAACTACTCCATACTGGTCTCCTATATACTCCAGACATCTACATTCATCCAATCAACACACACCTACTCAGCTTTCCACAATTGAGCAAATCAGTTACTCCTGGCCGTGGGGAACGTGCCCACCCAATAGTCAGTCGTGTTCAGTCTCGTCATCAGTCACCTGATCATAAGGTATCGGCACCGCCCACCTCTCTCTCCAGGTCGTATTGCGGCACCGTTCAATCCTGAGCTTTAAACACTATTGTATCTTTCCTCTCACTGTACCTCCGCATCGCTCCCCAAGGTTGCATATACTAGATCACCGGTGGCACTCGGATGATCCATTGCCGTCACGCGATCCGCATCATGACTCGGCTACATCAGCCGGCGGCGCCAGAGAGTGACGTCACCCTCTGTACTAACGCCGTACTTACATAGAATGTGTCGGCAGATAAGAACCATTTGGCCCATCCAGTCTGCCCAACCATTTGGCCCTTCCACGGCAACCTTGTTTCCTAGCAACCGAGTCACGAGGCGGGTCACATGATCGGACCAGCGGCATCTCGAAACTTCAGTGTTATTGTTTGCAGAAAAAGACCAGGGTCCACATCATATAGTATATTATCAACACTCTCTACTATATATATGTAAACAATTAAATATAATAGTACTAACATAAATGAGGATAACTATAAATAAATATATATATATAAGAGATTGGGTATTTTACATAAACATGAAATTAGATAAATATCTCCAAGTGATGAAAGTGACCCGTGCACATACAAATTAATTAATAATATACCTACATTGTGAATATAAGAACTACATTCGTTATCTGTAGTATAATTACTGCAATATCCCACATAGTATAACGATCACAATACAAAACTAAAGTTTTGTTTATTTTTTTGGAAGTCAAGTGTTTGTCTACCATCATCAGATATTCAACATGAAGGTATCTCAACACCCGGACCATTAGGTTAATATATAGGATCCAATTGATACTCTGCAGACCCCTACCTCCAATAACTACCCAGAGACCAGATGTGTTCCGATACCATCAATTATAAAAGTGCCAGTGCATGTGCTCAAAAGAAAAAGTGAAAGACAGAGAAAGGAGTATTAGAAAAGTGCCAGTGCCAGTGCTATAGGAGAGAATTGTATTGATGGTATCCAAACCCAGCTCGTCTATTCATGTTTCATCACTATAATCATATAAAACCCAAAACAACATGTGCCCCATTCCAGAAACCCCTCGGTCACTTCTCTGACTCTGTATATAAACACAGAAGCACAATATATATCCTCAGGGGTTTCCATAAATAGGAAAGTCCAGACCACCTTAGTCTTCTCCACATCTTTTTTTCTTTTCTCTTTCTTTCGTTTTTTTATTTTTTGTGTTTCCTCTTTTTTTCTCTTTTTCTTTTTCTTTTCTCTCTCACACTTATTTTACGTGTTTGGTGCTGCGAGTATATCTCAAAACACTCCATCGACCAGGAAGCTCCATGCATGTTATCCAGACCTTCAGACTATACTGAGAAAAACCGGAATCGAAAAGAGGAGTACACAAAAGATCAGTATCCATATTAAAACAAATAACAGAAAAAAGAAGAACCATCGTGTGGCTGCATAGAATACAGGCAGCCCAACACTGGTATCAAAGAAGAAAGACATAACCAAATCACTGCTAAAAAGAAATATACGTCATTGCATCAACAGATAACTAACAATGATTAAAATGAACCCATCTTACCTGGTGGTTCTGTGATGATCCAGACTTCGAAGTACAAACGGGGGGGAAGATAATCTAGAGAAATGGAGCATAGCTATTAGGCTGCGTTCACACGGGCGAGATTTCCGCGCGGGTGCAATGCGGTAGGTGAACGCATTGCACCCGCACTGAATCTGGACCCATTCATTTCTATGGGGCTGTTCAGATGAGCAATGATTTTCACGCATCACTTATGCGTTGCGTGAAAATCGCAGCATGCTCTATATTCTGCGTTTTTCACGCAACGCAGGCCCCATAGAAGTGAATGGGGTTGCGCGAAAATCGCAAGCATCCGCAAGCAAGTGCGGATGCGGTGCGATTTTCACGCATGGTTGCTAGGTGACAGTCTATAAACTGTATTACTTTCCCTTATAACATGGTTATAAGGGAAAATAATAGCATTCTGAATACAGAATGCATAGTACAATAGGGCTGGAGGGGTTTAAAAAAATAAATTCATTAACTCACCTTCTCCTCTTGATCTCGAAGTTCCCGGTCTCTTCTTTACTTGAGTTGTGGGCTATAGGACCTTTGAGTTGAGTTTACTGATGAGTTGTGGGCTAAAGGACCTTTGGTGACGTCAGATCACATGCTCCAATCACATGGTACATCACCACGGTGATGTACCATGTGATTGGAGCATGTGATCTGACGTCACCAAAGGTCTTTTAGCCCACAACTCATCAGTAAACTCAACTCAAAGGTCCTTTAGCCCACAACTCAAGTAAAGAAGAGACCGGGAACTTCGAGATCAAGAGGAGAAGGTGAGTTAATGAGTTTATTTTTTTAAACCCCTCCAGCCCTATTGTACTATGCATTCTGTATTCAGAATGCTATTATTTTCCCTTATAACCATGTTATAAGGGGAAATAATACAATCTACACTACAACTAACCCAAACCTGAACTTCTGTGAAGAAGTTCGGGTCTGGGTACCACAGTCGGTTTTTTATCACGCGCGTGCAAAAAACATTGCACCCGCGCGATAAAAACTGAACATCGGAACGCAATTGCAGTCAAAACTGACTGCAATTGCATTCCTACTCGCGCGGTTTTGCCGCAACACACCGGGACGCATCCGGACCTAATCCCGACACGCTCGTGTGAACCCAGCCTTATAGTCATTCAATCCCACAGGGGCCATAGTTTTCAGAGTATATATCCAGCGTGTCTCTCGCTGGGCCAGTAATTTCTTCCAATTCCCACCTCTTTGGGAGATCATTACATGATCAATCCCTCGGAAACGTAGGACTGATCCATCACAGGCATGTTCAGCTTTAAAATGCCTTGGTATGGTTGTTAGCAGTTGTACATCAGTTACCTCCTGTGCAGCTTCAATCGCTAACACATGCTCACTGATCCGTTTTTTAAACTGTCGAGAGGTCATCCCCACATAGATTTTTTCGCAGGGGCATATGGCCCAGTAGATTACCCCCACTGTTGTGCAATCAATGGGGTGAGTGATTTTGTACTCTTTTTTATGGGGCATGTCCCAAAAGATGTCACTTCTATCCATATTTGTGCATGCAACACATTTACCACAGGGTTTGTTTCCCCATCGTGGGCCTTTTGAGCCAAAAAGATTGGGGGGGCGTATTACATAGTGACTATTTACTAGATGATCCCTTAAGTTTTTTCCTCTTCTAAAGGTAATACTCGGGTGTTCTTTTAGTTTATCCTTCAGACAAGGGTCGAGTTTTAAAATCTCCCAGTGTCTAGTGAGTTTCTTGGTGATCTCTTTGTTCCTATTGTTAAATGTTGTTATGAATCTGACCTCCTCCATATTTCCCCCTGGTCTCTTACCTTGCAACAGACTTGAACGTTTTGATGAACTCGCTCGTCTATATGCCCTTTCAATTGATCTTTCAGTATAGTTACGCTCCTGAAATCTATGACGTAGGTCTGTTGCTTGGTTTTCAAATAGATGGTCTGAGGAACATATCCGTCTGGCCCTCAGAAACTGCCCCACAGGGATATTTTCGATCAGTCTTTTTGGATGTGCTGAGTCGGCCGATAGTATGCTGTTAACGGAAGTAGGTTTTCTATATAGATCTGTCACTATTTTACCATTCTCACCCACGCAGATTTTTATGTCCAGAAACTCCACCTCCGTTTGACTCGTGGTGGAAGTCAGTCGGATGTTTAAGTCATTCCTATTCAGTTGATTCATGAATCTGTCGAACTCCTCATTGGTGCCCTGCCATATAATCAGCAGATCGTCAATATATCTGCCCCAATATTGCACCTTCTGTGCCAGTGATGTTACTTCAGTCTGGAGGATTTCCCTTTCCCACAGCCCCAGGAACAAATTAGCGTAAGAGGGCGCACAAGACGCCCCCATCGCTGTCCCCTGGAGCTGTAGGAAATGGAGACCTCCAAACATGAAGAAGTTGTGTGTTAGCACAAATTCCAGTAGAGCCATAATAAACTCACGTTTTTTAGCAGGCATGTTCGAAGTCTGTAGATAAAAATTGGTTGCCCTCAGACCATCTTCGTGTTTTATAGAAGTATATAGCGACTCCACGTCACAGGTGGCCAGGAGCATGTCTGAGTCCGGATGCAGATCTTCAACCTTTCGGAGTACGTCAGTGGTGTCCTTCAAATATGAAGACAACTCTTCAACATAAGGATGTAGGTGATATTCAATATATTTACATATTACATCATTTATACTATTAATCCCGGAGACAATTGGTCTCCCAGGCGGTTGTTGCAAATTTTTATGTACCTTCGGTAAAAAGTACATTGTTGGAGTTACCGGATGTTCTGTTAATAAGAAGGACATCTGTTGTCTTGTAATGACACCCTCGTCCACTCCCTTTTCCAGGATGACACTCAACTCATCCCTGAATTTGAGGGTTGGGTTGAATGTCAGCCTCTTATAACATCTGTCATCATCAGCAAACACGGCAGAGATATCTTACATAGAATGGAGCTTTCCTTTCTATTCTAACACCCCCTTTTGTGGTGTGGTGCACTTGCTGCAGGGAGGGAGGAGCTTAGTTTAGAGTTAGACTAGAGTACCCCCTGCTAGGGGAAGGCAGCAAGAGCCCATCGCTGTTGGACAAGCCCTGTCTGGGCCAGCTTGAGCACCCAAAGCTCAGCTGGACACAGAGGCTAAAGCCTGAAGCCTCAGAGACCAAGAGTAAAATGTTCCCTGGACAAAGCTAGAGATGGACCAGATTACAGAGCAAAGTACAGCCTATAGCTAAAGCTAAATTCTACAGTTATCTGTTAGCACAGCAGAGCCAGAGAGCAAAAGACATAGCAGAGAGGAGTTTGCCTGCCACAGTTAATGCCAAAGCCTGCTGGAAACCAAGGCAAAGCCTATAAATCGTTTTGGAGGAAAGTTTATTCAAGTAAAGCTGTTATCAACTTTATCACAAGGTCTGGACTCAATTTATTTCATCATCCCCTTCGTCAACTATCCCTATTCTGCATCGGAACCAACGTCTGGGGTTTCATAGAATCCAGGTAGGAGCACCGTGAAACGTGCACTAACATTAAAGTACATTTAGGCTACCCCCTACACCACTCTGGCATTCCTACACCTCGGTGCCATCCACAGTATCACTAAAAGGGGCCCTGTGCCCTTGTTGCTTCACTGCAACTGGCGTCACGACAAAACAAGTAATTTTTACCCTCTTAAAGGGACCCCTAGCGGCAGCGACGCTGCACCACTATCATGCCACTGCCACTGTATGCCTGCCTACAATCTTCATGGCTGCTTCTATCTGCTGCTACTCCCCTAATTCCATTACAATTACTGCTACACAACCACAACTACTACCCCTAAAAGCCTAAACACACATCAACACAACTGCCCTTTCTGTTTCATGCTGTGCTGCTACTGCTGTCACTAACATTGTGGCCACATGCCACGATTACCCTACCCTTTCCACAACCACACTGTACTGCTTCTGCTCCCAATTAAAAGGGAACATTTTTCCAGGCTCGTTCAGAAGAAGTCACTCTTTCTTCTGACAATTAACACTTGTGGTGTCGTATGGGCAGGGATTCTGATCCTATCAAGGTATAATTTTTGGACACTTGACCCAAAAAAGCCACTGTATCTTTTATTTATCACCGTGTTTATTTTTTTAACTGTACGTTTTTAATAATGCAAATGTACATATTTTCAATAATACAGAAAAAAGAACAAAAATGGTACATCAAAGCATGTGCAGTGGCACTCAGAGGAACACTGAGATGGAAAGAAATACAAAATCAGCTTATACAGCAGAACAAATCCCATATCTATAACCAAAGATTCAATACAAGAACCCATGACAAAGGACAAAACAACCAACAAAACACAGGGGAAGGGAACAAACAAGGGGAAGCGAGAGTAAGAGGGGGAAGAGAGGGGAGACGTCTAAGAGTATGTTGAGTAGGAGACCCAGGGTAGCCAGATTGTTTGGAATTGCTCCACAGCGTTGTTGAGAGATGCCTTGAGATATTCCATGGATATTAAGTCACAGACCCTAGTCAGCAGCATGGACTTGGTAGGAGGTCTAGTCTGCTTCCAGGATTTGGCAATCAGGGATTTGGCTGCTGCACACAAAGAGAGGAACAGCCTGGAGGAACACTTATTCAACCCCAGAAGTAGAAGGTTAAGTAGATAAACCTTTGGGTCTAGTGGCACGGGGGACACAAAAAAGGACTGAGCCACCTCCTTCACCTCTTCCCAAAACGGGGTGATATGGGGGCATGTCCAAAAAATATGGTACACGGAACCCACATTGCTCAAGCGCCACCAGCAAACAGATGGAATAGTGGAGGTTATTGAATATAGCAGGGCAGGATTATGGTACCAGTGCATAAGTAGCTTGTGCAGGGTATCCTTATACGTGTTGAAAATAAAGCACTGGGCTGCCCTATTCCATATAGTCTGCCAGGGGGTGCGAGATAGAGGCGACCCGAGGGCGTCCATTTATCCATGTATGCATGATGGGGGGGTCTCACTTTCTGCTTATGTAGCTAAGAGGCGATAGATGAGGAAAAATCAGACCTCTCGTCTCAGTGCCCTATCGGCACAAATGCTGAAATGGGGTGGGGAGTGACACCTGAAGTGATCCAAAGGTAGTACTCACATAGTGACAGACCTGAAGGTAGTGAAAGCCCTCTGTCGTCGGTACATTCAAATGCTCTTATAGTTGGCCAAAGGATTTAAGTGTCAGAGTGGAAGCATCCACAACACCGTGTGTGTTTAAACACCATCTTTTCCTAATAAGGGACAATTATTGGAAGCTTTCTAATATAAAAAATCATAACACATGTGTCGGCACGGTGTGTTTTTAAACACACTGTCATGTATACATTACTCATAGCTATATATGATATATATATATATACAGTCAGGTCCATATATATTAGGACATCGACACAAGTCTAAAATTTTTGGCTCTATACACCACCACAATGGATTTGAAAATGAAACAAACAAGATGTGCTTTAAGTGCAGACTGTCAGCTTTAATTTGAGGGTATTTACATCCAAATCAGGTGAACGATGTAGGAATTACAACAGTTTGCATATGTGCGTCCCACTTGTTAAGGAACCAAAAGTAATGGGACAATTGGCTTCTCAGCTGTTCCATGGCCAGGTGTGTGTGTTATTCCCTCATTATCCCAATTACAATGAGCAGATAAAAGGCCCAGAGTTCATTTCAAGTGTGCTATTTGCATTTGGAATCTGTTGCTGTCAACTCCAAAGATGAGATCCAAAGAGCTGTCACTATCAGTGAAGCAAGACATCATTAGGCTGAAAAAAAAAAAAAAATAAACCATCAGAGAAATAGCAACAACATTAGGCGTGGCCAAAACAACTGTTTGGAACATTCTTAAACAGAAGGAACGCACCAGTGAGCTCAGCAACACCAAAAGACCTGGAAGACCACGGAAAACAACTGTGGTGGATGACCGAATAATTCTTTCCCTGGTGAAGAAAACACCTTTCACAACAGTTGGCCAGATCAAGAACACTCTCCAGGAGGTAGGTGTATGTGTGTCAAAGTCAATAATCAAGAGAAGACTTCACCAGAGTGAATACAGAGGGTTCCCCACAAGATGTAAACCATTGGTGAACCTCAAAAACAGGAAGGCCAGATTAGAGTTTGCTGAACGACATCTAAAAAAGCCTTCACAGTTCTGGAACAACATCCTATGGACAGATGAGACCAAGATCAACTTGTACCAGAGTGATGGAGAAGGAAAGGAACTGCTCATGATCCTAAGCATACCACCTCTTCAGTGAAGCATGGTGGTGGTAGTGTCATGGCGTGGGCATGTATGGCTGCCAATGGAACTGGCTCTCTTGAATTTATTGATGATGTGACTGCTGACAAAAGCAGCAGGATGAATTCTAAAGTGTTTCGGGCAATATTATCTGCTCATATTCAGCCAAATGCTTCAAAGCTCATTGGACGGCGCTTCATATTGCAGATAGACAATGACCCAAAGCATACTGCAAAAGCAACCAAAGAGTTTTTTAAGGGAAAGAAGTGGAATGAGCATGTATTTCACTTGCTGAAGACAAAACTGAAGGGAAAATGCCTAAAACAAGTAGGAATTGAAGACAGTTGCAGTAGAGGCCTGGCAGAGCATCACCAGGGATGAAACCCAGCGTCTGGTGATGTCTATGCATTCCAGACTTCAGGCTGTAATTGACTGCAAAGGATTTGCAACCAAGTATTAAAAAGTGAAAGTTTGATTTATGATTATTATTCTGTCCCATTACTTTTGGTCCCTTAACAAGTGGGAGGCACATATGCAAACTGTTGTAATTCCTACACCGTTCACCTGATATGGATGTAAATACCCTCAAATTAAAGCTGACAGTCTGCAGTTAAAGCACATCTTGTTCATTTAATTTCAAATCCATTGTGGTGGTGTATACAGGCAAAAATGTTAGAATTGTGTCGATGTCCCAATATTTATGGACCTGACTGTATGTCAATCTGACCTTATTTGCAATTGCGGTCTTTGCGTTTTCAAGAGTTTAGGAAGGAGGGATAGGTCAGAGAAAGAGCAAACATTCATGAAAAAAACATAATATAAACATTAGAGATGTGAAAACCTGTCGGTGTTTGGTTCCGTTCAGATTCACCCAACTTTTTGTTTGGTTTGGACCCAAATCGGTTCCAGCCTAACTAGATTGGCTTCAATTGCCCTGGTATATAATACCCTAGTCTCCTAGGACAATTTTTAGGAAACAATGTTATCTTTTTTCGTTCATTTTTTATGAAATTTTAGCTTTTTTTGTCTCCCACCTCCACAAACTCTTGACAACAATAGTACATGATGTCTGATTGACCCTGACATACATAGCTGTGGGTAAACGCTAGTGTTGAGCACAAATATTTGAAAAGCTAATTTTTATCTCAAATATCGCTACTTCGAGAATTCACGAATATTTCGAACATAGTGCTATATATTCATTATATCGAATATTTGTCATTTTTTCCATCTGAACACATGATTCCTCCCTGCTTCTTGCTTGTGGGCCAATGAGTCATTGGCCCACAAGCAACTTAAGCAGGGAGGAATCATGACTTCAGATGGAAAAAATGACGAATATTCTAAAAAACAAATATATAGCACTATATTCTATAGTGCTATGTATTAGTTTTTGACCCACGCCTGTATTGATCGCGTAATATTCACATATTACGCGATCATTACCTCGCCGATTTTCGAGTAAAAAAAAAGAATGTAGAATATAACGAATATTCGAATTCGCGAATATTCGATGAATATTCTACAAAATATTTGCGAAATAGCACAAATTTAAATATGACCCCTGCCGCTCATCGCTAGTAAATGCATGTTTGACGGCTTTAACGAACAGCGTGTTTAAAAATACACCTCGCCGGCACATATGTTGTGCTTTTTCATATTCCAAAGCTTCCAAAACGGACCCTTATCGTGGGCAGATGATGTTTGATCACACAAGATGTTATAGGAAAAAAATAAAATGTGGCTTGTTTGAGTAACAAGCAAACAAAAAATGATACCTTGACGAAGTCAGAATCCCTGCCCTTATGACACGTCAAAGTGTTGATTGTCAAAAGAAAAAATGTTGTGAACGAGCCTAAAAATATTCTCCCCACAGTGCAGTGTGGATGTGGAAAGGGTATTAGAGGCTCGTGGCTGCAATAGTAGCAGCAGCTGAAGTAGCATAGCATGGGACATACAAGGCAGTAGAACGGCTGTCTATGGGTGGTAGTAGTAGTAATAATACTGTGGTGGTTGTAGTAGTGGTAGCAGTTCTAATAGTAGTAGTGGCAGATGCGTAGCATTAATAGTGATGGCTAGTGTTGAGTGAATCGAATCATCTGAAGTGTAATTCCAATAGCAAAGCCACATTTCCCTGCATTTGGAGGTATCTAATATATTTTTTTTTTAAATGGTGGCTGAAAATGAAAAAATTATACTCACCTCATCCACTTGATAGGAAAAGAAATGTGTTCAGGAGCAGCACAACATGCAGCTTGTGTAGAGCAGTAATGGAGGTCATGCAGCAGCTGGGCAGGAGATCACAGATCCAACGCGATCCATAGGCATGTAGAAAAAGTAGAGGGCCACAGCAGCATATCCAGCAATTCTTCTTTATTAAGTCGATCACCTCACAACATGGCATAAAAACAGCAGCAACGTTTCGGCTAGGAATAGCCTTTGTCAAGCATATTTTACAACTAAAAACACAGCATATAAATCCAATATACTGGTACCACCCACAATTGTAACGATCCAATCGACCGTGATGCTATAAGTCACACCTACCTAACATGAAATCACCATGCCATTGAATCACATTAATCAGCTGTTTCAAGTACATATCAATTGTAACCACATATTCACCTGTATGGGGTTATAGCGTGTAGACATCCACATGGCTGCTGGCGTCTCAAGGTAGAGAGTGCGCATGCCTGTAAGTGTCATCAAAGGGCGGCACATATGAAGCATCACCGCAACCACATATAACGTAGACATCAGCGTGGTGGCTGGCGTCCCAATGTTAAAATAGCGCAGGTCCATAAGGGTCATCAGAGGGCGGCCGGCTTACGTCACAATGCCGCACCTACTTATGAAGTGACAGACTGACGCTTGACAGGGGAGGCAACATAGCTACCAATGAGAAGCATCCGCACCGCTAAAGTAAACAAACGGCGTGCACGACATATGCTAGAAGATACACTAACACATAATAGAGATATAATGTGTAGCGTAACTCAGTTTAAAGAAGAATCATCGTGTCAATGTATAGACGCGATCCCCACACTGGCGTTCACATAGAATAGTAAACAGGTATACAACAATAAACATGAAACAAATAAAAATGACACATAGCATCATCTGTGAAAAAATCATCATGTCAAATAACCTGTCAAATAGGCTGGTGACCAGATAGGTGTATATCAATAATCATGGAACTATTCGTTGTGGTATATTCAAATAATTTTCAAGCACATAAAAAACAATACAGTGTAACAGATGAGAGTCTAGCTGATTCCAGCCACATTGAACTCAAGATTGAGTCCAAATGGTTGTAAGGACCTCAGCGTATAGATCCATTTGAGTTCCTTTTTTCTCAATATCGCATCCTTATCACCCCCTCTCCGTAAAAAAACACACTGTCTATAACCCTAAGGCGAAGTTGGTTTACTGAGTGTCCCGCTTCAACAAAATGTTTCGCAACTGGTTTATCCATGTTCTTCTTGCGTATAGTACTTTTGTGTTTATTAATGCGTTCTCTGACTTCCATAGTAGTCTCAGCCGCATAGGTGAGGCTACAGGGGCACTGAATGGCATATATCACATCTCGTGACCTGCAGGTGTAATAGCCATTGATTTTATATTTTTTACCGCTATAGGGATGGAAGAAGTGGTCTCCTTTAAGAACATTCCCACAGTTACAGCAAGATAAACATGGGTAAGTGCCATTTTTGCGCGGAGCAAGCTGTTTTTGTACAGTCATTGACTGATCACCTACATCAGTTTTAACCAGTCTATCACAAAGGCTAGGGTTCCTCCTGTATGCCATCATCGGCGGGGACTTGAATTCTTCTATCTCCGGCAACCCCCTTTGGAGTATATGCCATTCCTTTCTAAGGACATGGGCAATATCGCCACTGTCCCGGCCAAAGATGGAGACAAAAGGAACCCTAGCCTCGGATCTGACTTTTGTCGATTTCTGAAGTGCAGAATCCCTGTCAACCAACTTAACTTTATGTTTAGTTCTTTTGAGTAAGGTCTTAGGGTAGCCACGCTCAACAAAGCGTGTGCACATGGCATCCACCCTTTGTGTACATACCTCTTCATCAGAGACTATTCTTCTAACCCTTAAAAGTTGACTCCAAGGAATGGAGTCAAGCATTTTACGTGGGTGATAGCTATCATGCATAAGGAGGGTCTTTCTATCGGTGGGTCTTTTAGCCACGGACCTCTATCAGAAGCCCACCGATAGAAATACCCTCCTTATGCATGATGGCTATCACCCACGTAAAATGCTTGACTCCATTCCTTGGAGTCAACTTTTAAGGGTTAGAAGAATAGTCTCTGATGAAGAGGTATGTACACAAAGGGTGGATGCCTAAGACCTTACTCGAAAGAACTAAACATAAAGTTAAGTTGGTTGACAGGGATTCTGCACTTCAGAAATCGACAAAAGTCAGATCCGAGGCTAGGGTTCCTTTTGTCTCCATCTTCGGAACAGCTGATTAATGTGATTCAATGGCATGGTGATTTCATGTTAGGTAGGTGTGACTTATAGCATCACGGTCGATTGGATCGTTACAATTGTGGGTGGTACCAGTATATTGGATTTATATGCTGTGTTTTTAGTTGTAAAATATGCTTGACAAAGGCTATTCCTAGCCGAAACGTTGCTGCTGTTTTTATGCCATGTTGTGAGGTGATCGACTTAATAAAGAAGAATTGCTGGATATGCTGCTGTGGCCCTCTACTTTTTCCTCATCCACTTGATGTCATCACCAGGTCCTTTAGTGGGTTTTCTTCAATCAAGATAGAGAGGATGGCCTCTCCGCGATCAGGTGGATGAGGGGAGTATATATATATATATATTTTTAACCATGGATTAACCCCCTCAGCACCTAACCTCAGATGCCCCAATTAGAGTTGAACACAGCATCTGAGGGAGGTGGAGGCATGATTGCCGTTTCCCATCATTGTGCCGGCTCTATGCAATGAAAAGCGATTTGTTACAAAGTAATTCGTAACTAAGAGAAAGGAAAGAGTTAGTGCCACTGTTCCAGTCCAGAAATCCATGAGGGCAGCTAACAGAGTATGTGCTGGAGACAGGCCAGAGTGCAGGTAGTCCTGAACCTGGGCGTTGAGGCAGTAGATATCGGCTTGCTGATTTCCCTCAGCCATGTGAAAAAAAACGCTCCATCATGTTGAGGAGACTGAAAGGGCTACTGCTGCTTCGGGTTCTGCTGCTTGCAGTAGCAGTAGGTGGGTGACTCGGCAGGGGGAGGAGAGGGGTCTCCCATCCAGATATGCCAGCAGCAGGCATCCGCTCTCAAAAGGCTGCAGCGTACACAGTGCTTCTTGGTAATAAGGTAATTTGTCCTCCCTTTCTGAAGGAGGAACACATTCCCCCATTTTTTTGCATAGCTAAGGTCTAAAAGCATGGCTATCCAGTAATCATCATCATCAGTGCTCGATGTCAACGTTACTCTCGTCACTGCGTAAGCAGCTGAGTATACAGCTCTCCATTCTGGCCAGCATGCCTAAACTATAAATCAAATAAGATAAGCAGCATTCCAAGCCCACCTGTTGGGTAAAGTACACTGGACAGCTGAACAATGGGTCCATGACGTGAAGGTGCACGTGGATAAGGATCCTGGCTTGAGGGTCCCTTGTAGTATAAACCAGTAGAAGGATCCACAGCACTCGACCATTTAAATAATCCCTTGAGTTTATTCAGAAGACAGCAAACATTGTGACGTTTCGATGTTAAGTGTTTATAAAGCAGTGAAAGGTTGAACAGTGTAGAACCTATATAATGCTCGAGCTCGCGCATGCGCAGTGCCGGTATAGTGTTCCTTCCCTGTGCTCGCGAGATTACGGCAATCTATCGGTGATGAAAAGAGGAGATTCGGAGGACATAGGCGGTGCTGGGCTCCTTCACAGGCGGGCGTGGCTGGGCACCAGGAAGGTTCGTACAGCCCCTTGGGCAGCTACAAGACTAATTTACATATCTCTAAAATCCTTTTTTAAAGAAAATAAAAACACACAGCCCTATAGGACAGGTATATTGTGGACATGCTAGCGGCGATCTAGCCGTGCATGTCCGCATCTCTATAGCCCAAAACTTGACAGAATCCCAAGTCATGTACC
The DNA here is from genome assembly GCF_905171765.1 of Bufo bufo. Classification (NCBI taxonomy): domain Eukaryota; kingdom Metazoa; phylum Chordata; class Amphibia; order Anura; family Bufonidae; genus Bufo; species Bufo bufo. Next base: position 37,967,475 of record NC_053392.1, on the reverse strand, counting down.
AGTATTATACAGTAATAAACAGCAGTGTGAAGAGGGTCCTGGTAGAGTTCAATGACAGAGATGCGTCCTATGTAGTCATAGTTATTTTAAGGATCTGACCAGTAGTGATGGACGAACATCGGCCGGGATGTTTCGCAAACGTTTCAAGTGTTCGCGACCAACAAGTTTGCGGCGGGCCACATTCACTTTAATGGCAGGCGAACCTGAAAAACCTTCAGCTCATATTTGCAGCCACCAAATACTTAGTAGAAGTGTACAAATAGCCCCACAATATGGACAGTGACACAATAGAGGATCAATGACAAAAAATCCAACAAAAAATATGTATCTTAATCAGGGGACATTTTAATGCGTCTTAATGTGCCCTGGTGGTGACTAGTAGGGTTGAGCGAACCCGAACTGAAAAACGGGTTCGTATCGAACTTTAGTTTTTTTGGACCCCGGACCTGAACATTTCAGTAAAAGTTCGGGTTCGGGTTCGGTGTTTGGCGATTTCTTGGTGCTTTTTGAAAGGCTGCAGAGCAGCCAATCAACAAGCGTTTAACTGTGTGACCTTAGAAGCCATCACAGCCATGCCTACTAATGGCATGGCTGTGATTGGCCAGTGCAGCATGTGACCCAGCCTCTATATAAGCTTGAGTCACGTAGCACTGCACGTCACTCTGCTGTGCTTAGTGTAGGGAGAGGATGCTGCTGCTGAGAGGGAGAGAATAGGAAAGAATCTTTAATCTGAAGTGCTTTTTACATAGATTTAGTTTTGTGGGTGCAGTGCACAATCTTTTTACCCTGCCCTGAGCCAAGTGCCAGAGAAAAATAACTTTTATCCGTCTGTTAGTTAACCACCTCAGCCCCCAGAGCTTAAACACCCTTAATGACCAGACCACTTTTTACACTTCTGACCTACACTACTTTCACCGTTTATTGCTCGGTCATGCAACTTACCACCCAAATGAATTTTACCTCCTTTTCTTCTCACTAATAGAGCTTTCATTTGGTGGTATTTCATTGCTGCTGACATTTTTACTTTTTTTGTTATTAATCGAAATTTAACGATTTTTTTGCAACAAAATTACATTTTTCACTTTCAGGTGTAAAATTTTGCAAAAAAAACGACATCCATATCTAAATTTTTCTCTAAATTTATTGTTCTACATGTCTTTGATAAAAAAAAAAGTTTGGTTAAAAAAAAAATGGTTTGGGTAAAAGTTATAGCGTTTACAAACTATGGTACAAAAATGTGAATTTCCGCTTTTTGAAGCAGCTCTGACTTTCTGAGCACCTGTCATGTTTCCTGAGGTTCTACAATGCCCAGACAGTACAAATACCCCACAAATGACCACATTTCGGAAAGTAGACACCCTAAGGTATTCGCTGATGGGCATAGTGAGTTCATAGAACTTTTTATTTTTTGTCACAAGTTAGTGGAAAATGATGATTTATTATTTTTATTTTTTTTCTTACAAAGTCTCATATTCCACTAACTTGTGACAAAAAATAAAAAACTTCCATGAACTCACTATGCCCATCAGCGAATACCTTGGGGTGTCTTCTTTCCAAAATGGGGTCACTTGTGGGGTAGTTATACTGCCCTGGCATTCTAGGGGCCCAAATGTGTGGTAAGTTGTTTGAAATCAAAATCTGTAAAAATTGGCCGGTGAAATCCGAAAGGTGCTCTTTGGAATATGGGCCCCTTTGCCCACCTAGGCTGCAAAAAAGTGTCACACATGTGGTATCTCCGTACTCAGGAGAAGTTGGGGAATGTGTTTTGGGGTGTCATTTTACATATACCCATGCTGGGTGAGATAAATATCTTGGTCAAAAGCCAACTTTGTATAACAAAATGGGAAAAGTTGTCTTTTGCCAAGATATTTCTCTCACCCAGCATGGGTATATGTAAAATGACACTCCAAAACACATTGCCCAACTTCTCCTGAGTACGGCGATACCACATGTGTGACACTTTTTTGCAGCCTAGGTGGGCAAAGGGGCCCATATTCCAAAGAGCACCTTTCGGATTTCACCGGCCAATTTTTACAGATTTTGATTTCAAACAACTTACCACACATTTGGGCCCCTAGAATGCCAGGGCAGTATAACTACCCCACAAGTGACCCCATTTTGGAAAGAAGACACCCCAAGGTATTTCGTGATGGGCATAGTGAGTTCATGGAAGTTTTTATTTTTTGTCACAAGTTAGCGGAAAATGATGTTTGTTTTTTTTGTTTTTTTTTCCTTACATCATTTTCCGCTAACTTGTGACAAAAAATATCAAATTCTAGGAACTCGCCATGCCCCTCACGGAATACCTTGGGGTGTCTTCTTTCCAAAATGGTGTCACTTGTAAGGTAGTTATACTACCCTGGCATTTTCCAGGGGCCCTAATGTGTGGTAAGTAGGTAAATGACCTGTGAAATCCTAAAGGTGCTCTTTGGAATGTGGGCCCCTTTGCCCACCTAGGCTGCAAAGAAGTGTCACACATGTGGTATCGCCGTATTCAGAAGAAGTTGGGCAATGTGTTTTGGGGTGTCTTTTTACATATACTCATGCTGGGTGAGAGAAATATCTCGGCAAAAAACAACTTTTCCCATTTTTTATACAAAGTTGGCATTTGACCAAGATATTTATCTCACCCAGCATGGGTATATGTAAAATGACACCCCAAAACACATTGCCCAACTTCTCCTGAGTACGGCGATACCACATGTGTGACACTTTTTTGCAGCCTAGATGCGCAAAGGGGCCCACATTCATTTTATGAGGGCATTTTTAGACATTTGGATCCCAGACTTCTTCTCACGCTTTAGGGCCCCTAGAATGCCAGGGCAGTATAAATACCCCACATGTGAACCCATTTTGGAAAGAAGACACCCCAAGGTATTCAATGAGGGGCATGGCGAGTTCATAGAAATTTTTTTTTTTTTTTTTGCACAAGTTAGCGGAAATTGATATATATTTTTTTCTCACAAAGTCTCCCTTTCTGCTAACTTGGGACAAAAATTTCAATCTTTCATGGACTCAATATGCCCCTCACGGAATACCTTGGGGTGTCTTCTTTCCGAAATGGGGTCACATGTGGGGTATTTATACTGCCCTGGCATTCTAGGGGCCCTAAAGCGTGAGAAGAAGTCTGGAATATAAATGTCTAAAAATTTTTACGCATTTGGATTCCGTGAGGGGTATGGTGAGTTCATGTGAGATTTTATTTTTTGACACAAGTTAGTGGAATATGAGACTTTGTAAGAAAAAAATAATAATTTCCGCTAACTTGGGCCAAAAAAATGTCTGAATGGAGCCTTACAGGGGGGTGATCAATGACAGGGGGGTGATCAATGACAGGGGGGTGATCAATGACAGGGGGGTGATCAGGGAGTCTATATGGGGTGATCACCCCCCTGTCATTGATCACCCCCCTATAAGGCTTTATTCAGATGTCCGTATGTGTTTTGCGGATCCGATCCATGTATCAGTGGATCCGTAAAAATCATACGGACATCTGAATGCAGCCTTACATGGGGGTGATCAATGACAGGGGGGTGATCAATGACAGGGGGGTGATCAGGGAGTCTATATGGGGTGATAACCCCCCTGTCATTGATCACCCCCCTATAAGGCTCCATTCAGATGTCTGTATGTGTTTTGCGGATCCGATCCATGTATCAGTGGATCCGTAAAAATCATACGGACATCTGAATGCAGCCTTACAGGGGAGTTATCAATGACAGGGGGGTGATCAGGGAGTCTATATGGGGTGATCACTCCCCTGTAAGCCTCCATTCAGATGTCCGTATGTGTTTTGCGGATCCGATCCATGTATCAGTGGATCCGTAAAAATCATACGGACATCTGAATGCAGCCTTACAGGGGGGTGATCAATGACAGGGGGGTGATCAATGACAGGGGGGTGATCAGGGAGTCTATATGAGGTGATCACCTTCGTCATTGATCACTCCCCTGTAAGGCTCCATTCAGACGTCCGTATGATTTTTACGGATCCGATCCATCTATCAGTGGATCCGTAAAATTCATACGGACCTCTGAATGGAGCCTTACAGGGGGGTGATCAATGACAGGGGGGTGATCAATGACAGGGGGGTGATCAGGGAGTCTATATGGGGTGATCACTCCCCTGTAAGCCTCCATTCAGATGTCCGTATGTGTTTTGCGGATCCGATCCATGTATCAGTGGATCCGTAAAAATCATACGGACATCTGAATGCAGCCTTACAGGGGGGTGATCAATGACAGGGGGGTGATCAATGACAGGGGGGTGATCAGGGAGTCTATATGGGGTGATCACCTTCGTCATTGATCACTCCCCTGTAAGGCTCCATTCAGACGTCCGTATGATTTTTACGGATCCGATCCATCTATCAGTGGATCCGTAAAATTCATACGGACCTCTGAATGGAGCCTTACAGGGGGGTGATCAATGACAGGGAGGTGATCAATGACAGGGGGGTGATCAGGGAGTCTATATAGGGTGATCAGGGGTGATCAAGGGTGATCAAGGGTGAGTAAGGGGTTAATAAGTGACAGGGGGGGGGTGTAGTGTAGTGTGGTGTTTGGTGCAACATATTACCTGTGTCCTCTGGATGTCGATCCAAACAAAGGTGACCACCAGAGGACCAGGTAGCAGGTATATTAGACGCTGTTATCAAAACAGCGTCTAATATACCTGTTAGGGGTTAAAAAAATCGCATCTCCAGCCTGCCAGCGAACGATTGCCGCTGGCAGGTAGGAGATCCGCTCGCTTACCTTCCGTTCCTGTTAACGCGCGCGCCTGTGTGCGCGCGTTTACAGGAAATCTCGGCCATCGCGAGAGGACGCGTATATGCGTCCACCCAGAAGAGCAGGGCCGCCGCCAGGACGCAATCCTGCGTACGGCGGTCCTGAGGAGGTTAAGTAGGCGGCGGCAGCCATTTTATGCAAGCTCAGTGCACCAGCACTGCATCTGTGCTTTTATGACATTCAAATCCAAGTTTGAAATACTGCAATAATAATCTGGTTTTAAAAAACACCCATTTTTCGCAATATCCTACATCTGGTGCCTTTGCAGCATTAGTCAATGTGCAATTTAACCCCTTAAGGACCTAGGACGTACCGGTACGCCCTATTTCCCGAGTCCTTAAGGACCTAGGACGTACCGGTACGCCCTATTTCCCGAGTCCTTAAGGACCGAGGACGTACCGGTACGTCCTGACTTAAAATCTGTATTCCGGCGCCCCAGGGGTTAATTGGAACGGGATTTCGGCTGAAATCATTCAGCCGGCATCCCGTAACAATGCAGGGGGGGGTCATTTGACCCCCCCGTATCGGCGATCGCAGCAAACCGCAGGTCAATTCAGACCTGCGGTTTGCTGCGCTTTTTGCAGTTTCTGATCGCCGCGGTCCCTGACCGCGGGGATCAGAAACTTTAGAGTGGCTAAAATCATTATTTTTCACCCCCCCCTGCACCCCTGCACGATTTGATGCCGGCGGGTGGTGCGGGGGGGGTGTCGCAGGCGGTGGGGGCGTTGCGGGAGGCGGGCGGTGCGGCAGGCGGGATCGCGATCCCCCGCCCGCCTCCCCATGAACGATCGTTGGCTTCTAGTGGGTATACCAGGGTGCCAGCACATTGCTGGCACCCTGGTATAAACGGCTGACATCTGTGAAGATGTCAGCCGTTTAACCCTTTCCATACCGCGGTCCGTACGGACCGCTGTATGGAAAAAGTTAACTGTCATCGGTCAGGGAGCTCCCTCCCTCTCCATCGGGGGGCTGCTGTGGCTTTGCAGCCCCCCGATGGAGAGGGAGAGAGCCCCCAGAGAGCCCCCCTCAGCCCCGTGCTTACCCTTCCCCGTCTGCGAAGTTCTGAGCAGACGGGGAGGGTTCCCATGGCAACAGGACGCCTGCTCAGGCGTCCTGCTGTCCATGGTGCTGAACAGATCTATGCTGAAAGCATAGATCTGTTCAGTGTAAGTAAAATACAGTACAGAACAATATATATTGTTCTGTACTGTATTATACAGACACCAGACCCACTGGATCTTCAAGAACCAAGTGGGTCTGGGTCAAAAAAATGTAAAAAAAAGTGAAAAAAGTTAAGATAAAAAAAAAAACATTTATCACTGAATAAAAATTAAAAAAATAAAATAAACTACACATATTAGGTATCGCCGCGTCCGTAACGACCTGATCTATAAAATGGTCATGTTACTTTCCCCGCACGGTGAACGCCATAAAAATAAAAAAATAAAAACTATGAGAAAATTGAAATTTTGCCCACCTTACTTCCCAAAAAAAGTAATAAAAGTGATCAAAAAAGTCGCATGTACGCCAAAATAGTACCAATCAAACCGTCATCTCATCCCGCAAAAAATGAGACCCTACTCAAGATAATCGCCCAAAAGCTGAAAAAACTATGGCTCTTAGACTATGGAGACACTAAAACATGATTTTTTTTTTTCAAAAATGAACTCATTCTGTAAAACTTACATAAATAAAAAAAAAGTATACATATTAGGTATCGCCGCGTCCGTATCGACCGGCTCTATAAAAATATCACATGACCTAACCCCTCAGATGACCACCGTAAAAAAATAAAAATAAAAACAGTGTAAAAAAAGCCATTTTTTGCCATCTTACGTCACAAAAAGTGTAATAGCAAGCGATCAAAAAATCATATGCACCCCAAAATAGTGCCAATCAAACCGTCATCTCATCCCGCAAAAAATGAGACCCTACTCAAGATAATCGCCCAAAAACTGAAAAAACTATGGCTCTTAGAATATGGAGACACTAAAACATTTTTTTGGTTTTAAAAATGAAGTTATTGTATAAAACTTACATAAATAAAAAAAAATGTATACATATTAGGTATCGCCGCGTCCGCGACAACCTGCTCTATAAAAATACCACATAATCTAACCTGTCAGATGAATGTTGTAAATAACAAAAAAAAAAAACGTGCCAAAAAAGCTATTTCTTGTTACCTTGCTGCACAAAAAGTGTAATATAGAGCAACCAAAAATCATATGTACCCTAAACTAGTACCAACAAAACTGCCACCCTATCCCGTAGTTTCTAAAATGGGGTCACTTTTTTGGAGTTTCTACTCTAGGGGTGCATCAGGGGGGCTTCAAATGGGACATGGTGTCAAAAAAAACAGTCCAGCAAAACCTGCCTTCCAAAAACCGTATGGAATTCCTTTCCTTCTGCGCCCTGCCGTGTGCCCGTACAGCGGTTTACGACCACATATGGGGTGTTTCTGTAAACTACAGAATTAGGGCCATAAATATTGAGTTTTGTTTGGCTGTTAACCCTTGCTTTGTAACTGGAAAAAAAATATTAAAATGGAAAATCTGCCAAAAATGTGAAATTTTGAAATTGTGTCTCTATTTTCCATTAAATCTTGTGCAACACCTAAAGGGTTAACAAAGTTTGTAAAATCAGTTTTGAATAGCTTGAGGGGTGTAGTTTCTTAGATGGGGTCACTTTTATGGAGTTTCTACTCTAGGGGTGCATCAGGGGGGCTTCAAATGGGACATGGTGTCAAAAAACCAGTCCAGCAAAATCTGGCTTCCAAAAACCAAACCGCGCACCTTTCACTCTACGCCCTACTGTGTGCCCGTACAGTAGTTTACAGCCACATATGGGGTGTTTCTGTAAACGGCAGAGTCAGGGCAATAAAGATACAATCTTGTTTGGCTGTTAACCCTTGCTTTGTTAGTGGAAAAAATGGGTTAAAATTGAAAATTAGGCAAAAAAATGAAATTCTCAAATTTCATCCCCATTTGCCAATAACTCTTGTGCAACACCTAAAGGGTTAACGACGTATGTAAAATCAGTTTTGAATACCTTGAGGGGTGTAGTTTCTTAGATGGGGTCACTTTTAGGGAGTTTCTCCTCTTGGGGTGCATCAGGGGGCTTCAAATGGGACATGGTGTCAAAAAACCAGTCCATAAAAATCAGCCTTCCAAAAACCATATGGTGCACCTTTCACTCTACGCCCCGCTGTGTGGCCGTACAGTAGTTTACGGCCACATATGGGGTGTTTCTGTAAACGGCAGAGTCAGGGCAATAAAGATACAATCTTGTTTGGCTGTTAACCCTTGCTTTGTTAGTGGAAAAAATGGGTTAAAATTGAAAATTAGGCAAAAAAATGAAATTCTCAAATTTCATCCCCATTTGCCAATAACTCTTGTGCAACACCTAAAGGGTTAACGACGTATGTAAAATCAGTTTTGAATACCTTGAGGGGTGTAGTTTCTTAGATGGGGTCACTTTTAGGGAGTTTCTCCTCTTGGGGTGCATCAGGGGGCTTCAAATGGGACATGGTGTCAAAAAACCAGTCCATAAAAATCAGCCTTCCAAAAACCATATGGTGCACCTTTCACTCTACGCCCCGCTGTGTGGCCGTACAGTAGTTTACGGCCACATATTGGGTGTTTCTGTAAACGGCAGAGTCAGGGCAATAAAGATACAGTCTTGTTTGGCTGTTAACCCTTGGTTTGTTAGTGGAAAAAATGGGTTAAAATGAAAAATTTGACAAAAATATGAAATTCTCAAATTTCCTCCCCATTTGCCAATAACTCTTGTGCAACACCTAAAGGGTTAACAATGTATGCAAAATCAGTTTTGAATACCTTGAGGGGTGTAGTTTCTTAGATGGGGTCATTTTTGGGTGGTTTCTATTATGTAAGCCTCGCAAAGTGACTTCAGACCTGAACTGGTCGCTAAAAATTGAGTTTTTGTAAATTTCTGAAAAATTTCAAGATTTGCTTCTAAACTTCTAAGCCTTATAACATCCCCAAAAAATAAAATATCATTCCCAAAACAATTCAAGCATGAAGTAGACATATGGGGAATGTAAAGTCATCACAATTTTTGGGGGTATTACTATGTATTACAGAGGTAGAGAAACTGAAAATTTGAAATTTGCTAATTTTTCAAAATTTACGGTAAAAATTGTATTTTTTTATGCAAAAAAATTAACTTTTTTGACCCAATTTTAGCAGTGTCATGAAGTACAATATGTGACGAAAAAACAATCTCAGAACGGCCTGGGTAAGTCAAAGCGTTTTAAAGTTATGAGCACTTAAAGTGACACTGGTCAGATTTGCAAAAAATGGCCTGGTCCTTAAGGTGAAAATGAGCCTGGTCCTTAAGGTGAAAATGAGCCCGGTCCTTAAGGGGTTAAGCTTGAAAATACTGCCATAATTTTCTGTTATTTAAAAAAATACCCATTTTGGGCAAAATACTAAATGTGTGGCCTTTTCTGCATCTGTCAGTGTGAAATACAAGCTTGAAATACTGCAATTATATTCTGGGTTTAAAAAAACACCAATTTATGGCAATACCCTACATCTGGGGCCTTTGCTGCATTTGTCAGTGTGAAATACAAGCTTGAAATACATTTCTGGGTTTTAAAAAACAACTTTTGGGGAAAAATACACAATTTTACAGCCCTTGCTGCATCTGCACATGTGAAATTTAAGCGTTATATACTGCTGTCATATTCTGTTATTAAAAAAACACCCATTTTGGGCAAAAAACTTAATTTTGCAGCCCTTGCTGCATCTGTAATTGTTAAAAACAAGTTTGAAATACTTCAATACTTTTCTGGCTTTGAAAAAAAAAAAAATAAATTGGCAATAACCTTCATTTTGGGCCGCATTAGTCAGTGTGCAATTTAAGCTAGAAATACAGCTATTATTTTCTGGGTTTTAAAAAACAACCTTTTTGGGCAAAATACACAATTTTACAGCCCTTGCTGCATCTGCACGTGTGAAATTAAAGCGTTATATACTGCTGTTATATTCTGTTATTAAAAAAACACCTATTTTGGGCAAAAATCTTTAATTTCAGCCTAGTCTACATCTGTACGTGTGAGATATATACCCTTTACATACTGTGGTTCTATTCTGCTATTAGCAAAACACCCATTTTGGGCAAAAATCTTTAATTTCGGCCTAGTCTGGATTTGTACGTGTGAGATACACCCTTTAGATACTGTGGTTCTATTCTGCTATTAGCAAAACACCCATTTTGGGCAAAAATCTTTAATTTCGGCCTAGTCTACATCTGTACATGTGAGATACACCCTTCACATATTGTGGTTCTATTCTGCTATTACCAAAACACCAATTTTGGGCAAAAAAACTTTAATTAGGGCCTAGTCTACATCTGTACGTGTGAGATACACCCTTTAGATACTGTGGTTCTATTCTGCTAGTAGCAAAACACCCATTTTGGGCATAAATCTTTAATTTCGGCCTAGTCTACATCTGTACACGTGAGATACACACTTTAGATACTGTGGTTTTATTCTGCTATTAGCAAAACACCAATTTTGGGCAAAAATCTTTAATTTTGGCCTAGTCTACATCTGTACGTGTGAGATACACCCTTTACATACTGTGGTTCTATTCTGCTATTACCAGAACACCCATTTTGGGCAAAAATCGTTAATTTCTGACTAGTCTGGATCTGTATGTGTGAGATACACCCTTTACATACTGTGGTTCTATTCTGCTATTAGCAAAACACCCATTTTGGGCAAAAAACTTTTATTGCGGCCTAGTCTACATCTGTACATGTGAGATACACCCTTTAGATACTGTGGTTCTATTCTGCTATTAGCAAAACACCCATTTTGGGCAAAAATCTTTAATTTCGGTGTAGTCTGGATCTGTACGAGTGAGATACACCCTTTACATACTGTGGTTCTATTCTGCTAGTAGCAAAACACCCATTTTGGGCAAAAAACTTTTATTGTGGCCTAGTCTACATCTGTACATGTTAGATACACCCTTTAGATACTGTGGTTCTATTCTGCTATTAGCAAAACGCCCATTTTGGGCAAAAATCCTTAATTGCGGCCTAGTCTGCATATGTACGTGTGAGAATCACACTTTAGATACTGTGGTTCTATTCTGCTATTAGCAAAACTCCCATTTTGAGCAAAAATCTTTAATTTCGGCCTAGTCTACATCTGTACGTGTGAGATACACCCTTTACATACTGTGGTTCTATTCTGCTATTAGCAAAACACCCATTTTGGGCAAAAATCTTTAATTTCGGCCAAGTCTGGTTCTGTACGTGTGAGATACACCCTTTACATACTTTGGTTCTATTCTGCTATTAGCAAAACACCCATTTTGGGCAAAAAACGTAATTTAGCTGCCTTAGCTGCATTTGTCATTGTGAGATACACACTTTAGATACTGTGGTTCTATTCTGCTATTAATAAAACACCAATTTTGGGCAAAAATCCTTAATTGCGGCCTAGTCTGCATCTATACGTGTGAGATACACACTTTAGATACTGTGGTTTTATTCTGCTATTAACAAAACACCCATTTTGGGCAAAAAACTTTAATTACCTATCCCTGCCCCAGAAGTTGAAGAGATTGAGTGCACCGATGCCCAACCACTTATTTTTCAAGATGAGTACATGGGAGGACCATCGCAGCACGTCTCGGATGATGACGAAACACAGGTGCCAAATGCTGGGGCTTTCAAAAGTGTGCAGACTGACAAGGAGGGTAGGGGTGAAGACTGGGTTGAAGATGATGTGGAGGACGATGAGGTCCTCGACCCCACATGGAATCAAGGTCATGCGAGTGACCTATGTAGTTCAGAGGAAGAGGCGTTGGTCGCACAGAGCCACCAGCACAGCAGAAGAGGGAGAAGGGTGCAAAAGCGGAGCGGCCGTCCCCTAGGCAGTACGCCTGCTACTGCCCACCGCAGCAAGGGACCAAGCACACCAAAGACAGCTCTAAGGAGTTCCCTGGCATAGCAGTTCTTCAGACAATGTGCTGACGACAAGACAAGAGTGGTTTGCACGCTGTGCAATCAGAGCCTGAAGCGAGGCATAAACGTTCTCAACCTGAGCACAACCTGCATGACCAGGCATCTAAGTGCAAAACATGAGCTGCAGTGGAGTTGACACCTCAAAAACCAAGAAAGGTCTCTGGCTCCTCCTGCTTCCTCTTCTGCTGCAGTCTCGGCCTCTTCATCCACCTCTGGAGTGATAGCGGCACCTGCCACCCCGCAAACAGAAGATCTGCCAGCAACACCACTATCTGGGTCACCAAGCATCTCCACACTGTCCCACGGAAGAGTTCAGCTCTCCATCTCCTAAACACTGGAGCGGAACAGGAAGTACCCCCCTACCCACCCGCGATCCCTGGCCCTGAATGCCAGCATTTCCAAATTATTGACCTTTGAAATGCTGTCATTCCGTCTGGTGGAGACGGAGAGTTTTAAAGGCCTTATGGCGGTGGCTGTCCCACAGTACATCGTGCCCAGCCGCCACTACTTTTCCAGGCGAGCCATCCCTTCCCTGCACAACCAAGTGGGGGACAAAATCAGGTGTGCACTGCGCAACGCCATCTGTGGCAAGGTCCACCTAACTACGGATACGTGGACCAGTAAGCACGGTCAGGGACGTTATATCTCCATAACAGCACACACCGCCTACTCATCCGGTCAGCGTAAAACACCTTCACCACCAACTTCAGCACAGCCAGGGGTAAACGACAGCAGGCAGTTTTAAAACTTATCTGTTTGGGGGACAAACCCCACACCGTGCAGGAGCTGTGGACGGGCCTTGAACAATAGACCGATGAGTGGTTGGTTCCAGTGAGCCTCAAGCCCGGCCTGGTGGTGTGCGATAATGGGCGAAATCTCGTAGCAGCTCTGGGACTAGCCGGTTTGACGCACATCCCTTGCCTGGCACATGTGCTGAATTTGGTGGTGCAGAGATTCCTTAAAAATGACCCCGATATGTCAGAGCTGCTGCATAAAGTGCGGGCTGTCTGTGCGCGCTCTCAGCGTTCTCACCCTGCTTCTGCTCGCCTGTCAGCGCTGCAGCGTAACTGCGGCCTTTCCGCTCACCGCCTGACATGCGACGTGCCCACAAGGTGGAACTCCACCTTGCACATGCTGGCCAGACTCTGCGGGCAGCAGCACGGGTGAGTCGCTCTGCGGAACAGCACCACTTTGCCACCAATGACTGGGTCTCCATGCGAGACCTGTGTTCTTTGTTGCGCTGTTTCGAGTACTCCACCAACATGGCCAGTACCAATAACGCCCTTCTCAGCGTTACTATCTCACTTCTATTCTTCCTTGAAAAAACGCTGCTGGCGATGATGGAAGAGGATGTGGATCAGGAGGAGGAGGAGGAAGAGGGATCATTTTGTAGGGTTTCCGGCCAGTCATTCACAAGTGGCTCAGAGGGTGGGTTCCTGCACCCACAAACACCAGGTACACAATTGTCCAGCCAGGACACAGTTCTGGAGGATGACGAGGTGGAGGATGAGGAGGAGGAGATGGAGGAGGAGGAACCATGTTCACCGCAGGGTGGCACCCAGACCAGCTCATGGCCATCACTGGTGCGTGTCTGGGGAGATACAGAGGACACAGACGATACACCTCCCACAGAGGACAGCGTTTCGTTGCCTCTGGGCAGCCTGGCACACATGAGCAATTACATGCTGCAGTGTCTCCGCAACGACCACCGAGTTGCCCACATTCTAACTTGTGCTGATTACTGGGTGGCCACGCTGCTGGATCCCCGTTACAAGGACAACGTACCGTCCTTAATTCCGTCACTGGAGCGTGATCGTAAGATGTGCGAGCACAAGCGCACGCTGGTAGACGCGCTGCTGGTGGCATTCCCACCTGACAGGGGGGCACAGTGGAAGCACAAGGCGAAGGCAGAGGAGGAGAAAGAGGTCGCCAATGCAGCTGGGGCACCGCCAGCACCTCAGAAGGCAGGGTTAGCATGGCTGAAATGTGGAAAAGCTTTGTTAGCACGCTACAACAACCAGCACCACCAGCTGATATGGAACGTCTTAGCAGGAGGCAGCATTTCACCAACATGGTGGAGCAGTATGTGTGCACACGCCTACACATACTGAATGATGGGTCTGCAAATTGGGCACATGGCCTGAGCTTGCACTTTACGCCTTGGAGGTGCTGGCTTGCCCTGCAGCCAGTGTATTATCTGAACGTGTGTTTAGCACAGACAAGCGCAGCCGCCTGTCCACAGCCAATGTGGACAAGCGCACTTTTATTAAAATGAACCAGGCATGGATCCCTCAGGACTTGTCCGTACCTTGTGAAGAATAGACATGTACACCGGCCTTAACCAGCCATTGTTATACTGCAGCGCAATTGCTCATTCTTGTATTTTGGATATTTCACACTCTTTTGGATTGCACCCTAATTAAAAAATAACAATAATTTAAACAAAAAAACTGTGTTGGCTACCTCGTCCTCTTCCCCCGCTGCTTCCACCTTCACCGCTACATCCACCGCCTCCTCAAACTCCTACTCCATATGGACCTCCACCTCATAAATCAAGTTTATTTTTTATTTGTATGTATTTTATTTTATTTCATTTCACTAATTTGACTGTTACATTTTCGGGTGAAATTCACCGATTTTTGGGTGTGATATACCACTGCTATACATAGTAGACAGGTAAAAAAAAAATCACTAATTTGTCTGTTACATTTTCGGGTGAAATTCACCAATTTTATCACAAGACACGGAGGCTTCGTATTGCTTTAACTTCCTTTACTGTTACCATAGCAGCAAAGAAATGAGCATGTCAATCACAAAAGAAACACCATAGTAACCGACTCCTCCCCTTCATCCCAGTATATATAGACTGCACACTCTGGGATCATCCTCTTTCTTTGCTGCTGCCATTGCAGATAAGTATCCTCTTTACCAATACTATGCTTTATGGTCATTGCTTTGATTATATTACGTTTTAGGTGTATTTACATCGCTCCAGGTCGGCCTGTGAGGGGTCTTTTTGCCCCTTTCCCACTTCATTGCCACGTTTCTAACTATTTTCGGTAATTTTGCTTTCTTTCTATCCCCCTTTGGGTCCGCTCCCCAGTTCCCTGTTTCATTCTTGGCCGCGCCAGTCTTATTACTTTCGTTTCCTTACCGGTTTTCTCCACTCCTCTCGGCCTATTCCTGCCCGCTCCGGCAGTTAGATCGCGTCACACGAGATTTCCTCCTGCCTCCCTGAGCTCCCGGCACTTGCTGTGACGGCCGAAGTCTCGCGATCTGCGAGATTTCGGCCTCCGCTCCCCCAAGCATCGGAGCTCCTATCCTGAGCTGCGGCACTCGAGATCTCGCGAGATCTCGGCTTTTCCCTCAGGATTTTCGCGCCATTTGCCACCGCTTGTGCTCCTGCAGCTCCCGTTCTTGCCCGGTACCGAATCTCCTTAGGTGAGTGTTTATCTTTGCGCCCTGCTTTGCCCATTTTCGCCTCTGGCCCTCATTGCCTTTTCCCTCTCTTTTTTCTTTCAGGTCTTCTTGTGGTCTGGGGTGACTAACTCCTTCCACTCTTCTCATCGAGTCCCGCCTCCACATAAATGGCCTGGAATTACTGGCAGGATCGTTGGCGATTCGCAGTTTCGCCAACGGCACAGTCACGACCTGTATCAGATTACAGATGGACAATGTCTCCGCGGTCCGATACGTAAACGGGATGGGCGGTACTCGTTCTTCGGTTCTGACTTACCTAGCTCAAGATTTCTGGGAGTTTTGCCTTACCAAAGGCATTGTAGTTATAGCGGAGCACCTTCCGGGGCTCCGCAATGTGGTAGCAGACTGGAATTCTCGATATCTTTCGGATTCCAGCGATTGGAAGTTAGACGAGGGGGTATTCCTAACCTTATCGTCTCACTGGGGTCCTCCGTTGATCGACCTATTCGCCAACCGCTTGAACGCCCAAATTCCCAGATTTTTCAGCTGGCGTCCGGATCCGCTGGCAGAAGCGGTAGATGCTTTTCTGCAAGAGTGGGGGGGAGCACTGATGTATGCTTTTCCGCCTTTTGCCTTAATTCCCCGAGTTCTCCTCCAAGCCCAACTCAAATCGGCGGATCTGATCCTGATCATCCCGCTGTGGCAGTCTCAACCGTGGTTTCCACTACTTCTGGACTTATTGGTGGATTGTCCAATCCTCCTCCCGGACTTCCCCTGGCTCTTGCGAGATCCTTTGGGAGAACATCATCCCCTCATTCAAACAGGCGGACTCCGTCTTCTCGCTTGCAGGATCTCGAGTGTCCCATCTCACTGTCGGGAGTTTCGGACACGACTCTTTTCTTACTGGAGAACTCATGGGCTCCAGGAACTAGACGGGCTTATCGCTCCGCCTGGGACGCTTGGGCTCGCTGGTGCGGAGGAAGAGACTTGGATCCCTTTCGGGCCCCTATAATATCGGTTTTGTCTTTTCTGTCTTCTTTATATGACTCAGGTAAGGCCTATCGTACTATTAATCTTTACAGATCAGCTATATCTTCCCGACACGAGGGTTTCGAGGGTTCTCCAGCGGGTCAACATCCTTTGGTGTGTCGTCTGTGGAAGGGCTCTCGCTTGTCTCGACCTCCCAGACCTCGTTTCTCGGCAACTTGGGATGTGGGGTTGGTTTTAAATTTTCTGATTTCTTGGTCTTCCAATGACCAATTATCACTACGCCAGTTATCAGCTAAGTTAGTCATGCTGTTTTGCCTTATTTCGTGTAAGCGGGTGTCAGATGTGCGGGCTTTAGACCACGATGCGCGGTCCTTTATGCCGGAAGGGGTCTTGTTTAACATTTCCAGACGCACTAAGACGAACATTCATTCAGTTGCTTACCCCGCTTTCCCTCAGTCCCCACAACTGTGCCCGGTCGCATGCCTTCAAGAGTACGAATCTCGTACTGCGCCTTTACGTGTCTCTACTTCTCCCAATGTGTTTATTTCTTTTCGGAGACCCTATGCTCCGGTCGCCAGTGTGACACTGTCTCGCTGGGTTAAGGAGATCTTGAGTCAGGCCGGTATCGACACCAATATCTTTACGGCTCATTCCGTCCGCAGTGCTTTCGCTACCTCTATGTCGGTCTCTGGGGCCCGTCTGGAGGATGTTATGCGTTTAGCGGATTGGTCTAGGGTTTCCACTTTCCGGGAATTTTACTTTCGCCCGGATCCTCATGCTTTTAACTCTGTTATCTCTCAGCTTTAAACTAGCAATACGAAGCCTCCGTGTCTTGTGATAAAATTTCATGATTTTCCTATTACATGACGTAAAGTCATGATTTTATTAAAGACACGGAGGCGAGTATTGCCCGCCCTTACCCACCCTGTGGGGTTTTCAGATGAGTCTATTGCAAGTTGTGTTATTTATTTATGCATTATTGGTTATTTGATATTTGGTGTACTTTGTATGGATTTTGTCTTTCATGATATATCCTTGTGGTACTACTTCGTATTTTGTGTTTCTCGTTCGCAGGTTGAAGTTTCTCCTCCTCAGCGTTTGTGGCCTAAACACGCACGATGGCGTTTTTCCGTGCTACTAAATTTCGACCGTCTGGTCGGTTGACGAGTTCGTCCTAAGGTTCAGGACTGTTGTTTTCATTCAGGAAGATCCAGTTTCAGGAAGAGTCAGCGTTTTGAGTGGCTGTTCAAAGAAAGAGGATGATCCCAGAGTGTGCAGTCTATATATACTGGGATGAAGGGGAGGAGTCGGTTACTATGGTGTTTCTTTTGTGATTGACATGCTCATTTCTTTGCTGCTATGGTAACAGTAAAGGAAGTTAAAGCAATACTCGCCTCCGTGTCTTTAATAAAATCATGACTTTACGTCATGTAATAGGAAAATCATGACATTTTTGGCTGTGATATACCACTGCTATAACTAGTAGACAGGTAAAAATAAAATCACTAATTTGTCTGTTACATTTTCGGGTGAAATTAACCAATTTTTGGCTGTGATATACCCCTGCTCTACCTAGTTGATAGCTTAATAAATTTCACAAATTTTTCTTTTACATTTTAGGGTGACATTTTGCAATTTTTGACGTGAATAAACCCCTGCTCTGCATAGGTGAAATGGACTGAAATTTTTTAAAATAATCTGTTCCATTGGTGGGTGACATTAACCCATTTCTGGCGATGAAAAACTCCTACTCTGCATAGGTGAGAGGGACTTAAATTTCTAAAATTCATCTTTAATTGGCCCTTTCCTTCGATTCTTATGCTTTAATAACTTGTCCCACGTTTCCGCTCCATCCCATTGCAGCCATTGACCTTCCTTGGATGAGGTCTCCCTTTCTCACGCTCCCTCTCCGGCGTGGAACCCTGTTTCGCCGATAACTGTGATCATCATGGTATGCTCAGAAAAGAATATTGAAAGTTGATAGAGAAGATATCCAAATGGATTGTGGACATCACAGGGACATGCGATCAGGCAGAAGTTATCTAGAGTCAGCAAAGCGGCAGCAGGGCCTCTCCTGGCTAACGTTTCCAAATCCTAAATACCCCAGTGACATTCCCTATAATGTTTTTTATTAATCATTCCAATAACAGGGCATCGTAAGAGTCCTGTATTGTTATTTATCGTCACTACCTCCCCGAGTCGGGAGTGTGTAATTGCCACGCGCCCCCTTCTTTCCTTCAATTCTTTCATTTGTTTTAATAGCTTCTCCCACATTTCCGCTCGATCAAAATTAAATTTCATCCATTGATCTCCCTTGGATGTGGTCTCTCTTTCTCACGCTCCCTTTCCGGCCTGGAACCCTGATTCCCCGCCACTAGTGATGAGTGGCAGGTGCCATATTCGATTTCGACGAAATTCGTGAATATTCGATAGAATATTAGTTTAATATTCATCGAAATTGAATATTCGTCATTATTCTAGTTATCGCGATTATTATGCGATTTAAATAATCGCGATTGCGATTTTAACTTAAGGCTACTTTCCTATTGGTTTGATATCTAGAATTAGCGAAGATGACGAATATGACGAATGTATTCGTCATATTCCTCAAAACGAAGATAACAAAGTATTCTACACGGTGGGCCATTTATATGGATACACCTTAATAAAATCTGAAGGCAATCGTCTATGCTGTGAAGATACGAGATGTGCCTCACCTGAAACTACGGATACTGGAAGCCTGTGCTAGCATTTCTCCTGCGGTGTTGCAATCAGTGTGTGAAGAGTGGCAGAAGAGGGTTGCATTGACAATCCAACACAATGGGCAGCACATTGAACACATTTTAGAAGTGGTCAGAAACTTGTAAAAACTCATGAAAGAATAAATATACGTTAAAACCAAGCACACCATTGTTTTTCTTGTGAAATTCCCAATAAGTTTGATGTGTCACATGACCCTCTTCCTATTGAAAAAACAAAAGTTGGATTCAAAATGTCCGACTTCAAAATGGCCGCCATGGTCACCACCCATCTGGAAAAGTTTCCCCCCTCACATATACTAATGTGCCACAAAGAGGAAGTTAATATCACCAACCATTCCCATTTTATTAAGGTGTATCCATATAAATGGTCCACCCTGTACATCTTCGTTTTTAGCTACCTATTCGTCAACTTCGCTAATTCTAGCAATCAAATAGGAAGGTTGACTATAGAGACAGCTAAGTTTAATTCGCTATGCGATTATATTACTTTGCTTTTTAAAAAAAAATAATTAATAGTTAAATACTTGATTATTATAATGATTCTATTTATAAAAAAAAAGCAAAGTAATATAATCGCATAGCGAATTAAACACAGCTGTCTCTATAGTCAACCTTCCTATTTGATTGCTAGAATTAGCGAAGTTGACGAATAGGTAGCTAAAACGAAGATGTAGAATACTTCGTTACCTTCGTTTTGAGGAATATGACGAATATATTCGTCATATTCGCTAATTCTACCAAGCCAACCATAGTAAACCAGGTCCAAGTTGAAATAGCAATTCGATTATTTCAAGTTATAATAATCAAATTTCTATTTTAACTTAGCACTGCTATATTCCATATTCGTTAATTCTAGCCTAATATGGAATATAGCAGTGCTAAGTTAAAATCGAAATTCGATTATTATAACTTCAATTAATCGAATTGCGATTTCAACTTGGACCTGGTTTATTATGGTTGGCTTGGTAGAATTAGCGAATGTATTCGTCATATTCCACAAAACGAAGATAACGAAGTATTCTGCATCTTCGTTTTAGCTACCTATTCATCAACTTCGCTAATTCTAGCAATCATATAGGAAAGTTTACTATAGAGACAGCTAAGTTTAATTCGCTATGCGATTATATTACTTTGCTTTTTTTTATAAATAGAATAATTATAATAATTATCAGGTATTAGAATTATTCTATTTTTTTTTTTTTAAAAAGCAGTCATATAATCGCATAGCGAATTAAACTTAGCTGTCTCTATAGTTAACTTTCCTATATGATTGCTAGAAGTTGACGAATAGGTAGCTAAAATGAAGATGCAGAATACTTTGTTATCTTCGTTTTGTGGAATATAACGAATATATTCGTCATATTCGCTAATTCTACCAAGCCAACCATAGTAAACCAGGTCCAAGTTGAAATCGCAATTCGATTAATTCAAGTTATAATAATCAAATTTTGATTTTAACTTAGCACTGCTATATTCCATATTAGGCTAGAATTAACGAATATGGAATGTAGCAGTGCTAAGTTAAAATCGAAATTCGATTATTATAACTTGAAATAATCGAATTGCGATTTCAACGTAATTCTCAAATCCGACAGTACATTCTAGTATATGGAGACGTTCCCATGGTGATGGGGACGCTCCATGAGCACGGAAGTCGGCAGAAGCGGCAACGGGCACTGACTGCAGCAGCCAGGAAGCCAAGAATCCAAAGGACAGGTAAGAACAACTTTAGGGAAGTGGGAAAGAAAAAAATATAACAATAAAAAAAAACAAAAAAAAAAAAACGAATATTCGAAATATCGAATTTAGATCACTATATTCGAAATATTCGCGAATTAGCGAAGTGGCGATATATTAACGAAAAAAATTCGATATTCGAATATTCGCGCTCAACACTAGTAATCACCATGGTAGGCGCATAAAAGAACATCGAAAGTTGATAGAACAGATATCCAATTGGATTGTGAACATCACGGGGACGTGCGACATGGTGGGCAGTATGTTTGCACATGCCTACATGAACTGACTAATGGGTCTGCCCCCTGCAACTTCTGGGTCTCCAAATTGGGCACATGGCCTGAGCTTGCCCTTTACACCTTGGAGGTGCTGGCCTGCCCTGCAGCCAGTGTATTGTTTGAACATTTGTTTAGCACGGCTGGAGGGGGTTATCACAGGTTATATTTCCCAATGTTTTGGGGTTTACCCTAATTAAAAAAAAATTAAAATAAATTTTAAACAAAAAAAACAGTGTAGGCTACTTCCTCCTCCTCCACCGCCACTTCCACCTACACCGCCACATCCACCTACACCGCCACTTCCACCGCCTCCTCAACCTCCTACTCCATATGGACCTAGTCCTCATAGATCATGATTGTTAGTTTTATTTTTACGTATTTTATTTTATTTTAAGTTATTTGCCTATCCACATTTGTTTGCAGAGCACTTGCCATGCTCTTAACCCCATTTTGCTGGCATTTGCAGCCCTCTAGCCCTTTCCATGACATTTTTAGAGCCATTTTAGTGCTCAAAAGTTCGGGTCCCCATGGACTTCACTGGGGTTCGGGTTTGGGGTCAAGTTCGGGTCCCGAACTCGAACTTTTTTGTGAAGTTCGGCCGAACCCGTGGAACCCGAACATCCAGGGGTCCACTCAATTCTATTTGCAATCCAACATGAGGTATGGCTTGGCTGATAAATGGAGTCTATGCAGTCCATGCACAAAAGGGTTAGAGGAAAAAGGCCAGAATGTCAACAATAGGCAGTAGGCAATGTTTCTTACCAGTCAAAATGTGTCCATGGCTTGGCTCCCATTGTCTCTGTAGTGAAACACTGGTTTCAAAGAATTCCCGATAGCGGGCAGGTGGTTTACCTTTATTGGTCCGTTAGGATCTCCACAAGGGCAGTTCCGAGTCTCCAGGGGTAGCAGTAGAGTCCTGGACTTGTGCAAGAGGATCAGCTGTCTGACTTGGAGTAATCTCAGCAACTGGCATCAGGACTCGAATTTGAGGCTGGAGTAACCACTGAAGGGGGTCAAGCATGGAAGGCAACTCTGTTGGAGTCTTACTTTCTGAAGACAATGGCAGCTCGGGTGATGTATACTCTGTTTCTGGCTGCTCTTGAACAGATTCCTGTAGGCATTTCTTGAGCCTGTTGCGATGGACTCGCTGAGTACCTTTATCCCCTCTCTGGATTTCGTAGACCTCTGATGAGGGAATGGCCACTATTGTATATGGCTCACGCTACCAGCGACTATCCAGCTTGCTTACAGGGTGATTGTTTTTAGCCAGACCTGGTCTCCAGGCTGTAAGGGCTCAGCATGTGCATGCGTATCAAAGTCATGTTTTTGTTTTTATTGGGCCTTCTCTATTTTAGAGTCCACTATTTCTTTGGCATCCTCCAGGCGCTTCTGATGCTCTTTGACCCACTTGGATTAGGGAAGGAGTGGTTCAGAGTCTTCCAAACATGAGGTAGTATGGAGTTTACCCAGTGGAGCAATGAGTTGTATTGTTGTACAGGTACACTAGTTCAGGGAGAAGTAACGGCCATTTGGCCCTCTTGTGAGGCGGCACAGCTTTGAGCATGTTGATCAATGTCTGGTTCATATTTTCGCACAGTCCATTCCCCTGAGGGTGGAATGTGGTGGTCCTCAGTTTTTTGCAGTTGTACAAGGCGCAAAGTTCATAGAATAACTGAGACTCGAATGCAGATCCCTGATCGGTTAGTATCTTGTCAGGACACCCATATGGCAGAATGAAGCTCTTCCACATGGCAGCAGCTGTAGTTTTTGCAGTTAAGTCCTTTACAGGTACAGCCACAACGAACTTGGTATAGTAGTCTATGATTGTCATAGCATAGACGTATCCGGATCTGCTGGGTTCCAGTTTCACGTGGTCGATTGCCACAATTTCAGGAGGACTTCTACTTACTATTGGATGAAGGGGGGCTCGCAGATCATGTCTTTCCCCTTTAGCCACAGCACTGGTGGGCCATTTCCGACACCAAGTTTTAATGTCACTTCTCATGCCAATCCAGTAGAAACGTCATCTGATGGTGGCTTCTGCTTTTTGGGTTCCAAAGTGACCAGACCGGTTATGGTACATGTCCTGCCGCCGTTATTGTTTTTCTCAATAACGGCGGCAGGCAGTGAGATGGCACTAATATAGTTATGTTCAGCTGACATAAGCACATTGCTAATGTCAGCCAGCTTAATTCCCATTTTTCAGGTGACATAAAGCTTTTAAAAAAAAAAGTTTTTTTCCCCCAAAAAATAAGGGCCAGATATAATATCACGTCTGATATGGCAGGTTACAGACGTGCGGCGCAGAGGAAGGGGAGTACCCTACCACAAAGGAGAGGGAGTGGTGACCCCTAACTCACCTAGCACTAGCACCTGGATGCCCTGATGTCCCTAGACGGGCAACTAACCCGTACGTTGATCACTTGCCTCGTCCCTGGCTTACCCTAAAATAAGCCCCTAGGTAGTGAGTAGGTCGGTGGGAGCACTAGTCCTCACCACTGACACCTAGGGTAACAACAGGTAAAACACAAACAACACAAACACCACAAACAATCCTCAAAGGGAGACAACAAACAGGAGAGAACCGGGGATCTGACAGCACCAGTTCCAACAGCTCCACAGCAACTCCCACTCCACCAGAGGTCAGAATAGAAGATCTGAAAAGAAGGCCTATATCTGGCAACAAGGGAAGCAGAAAGGGAGAATATATAGTAGCTGGGAGTGGCTGACAGAGAACAGCTGAAAGGAAAAGCTTCAGATTACTAAATGGGACAAAAAGGATTGCAAACCTAAGCAGGAAAACCTGGACCGGAATCCATTCCCACCACTAGGTCATGGAGTAATCTCTTGAAACAAAATGAGTAGCCACCCGCTGCGACCTTCTGACCCCAGGGACAACAGGGTCAGCGATAGGTCGTGAGCGTGACACCCTCGTAGCAGAAACTTAGGATCAGTACAGGATAAGTAATGTGATGTATATACACAGTGACTCCACCAGCAGAATAGTGAGTGCAGCTCTGGAGTATAATACAGGATGTAAGTCAGGATCAGTACAATATAAGTAATGTAATGTATGTACACAGTGACTGCACCAGCAGAATAGTGAGTGCAGCTCTGTAGTGTAATACAGGATGTAACTCAGGATCAGTACAGGATCAGTAATGTATGTACACAGTGGCTCCACCAGCAGTATAGTGAGTCCAGCACTGAAGTAGACTATATAAGTAACTTAGGATTGGGACAAAATAATTGAATTGATATATTTATACATAGTTTACACAACATATGTTTTATATTTTACTTTCTCTGCTGTAAAATGATCTCGCTATGTTACGTGATCTGCTCTGCATTTGTAGACAGGCGCCGGCTCGGAGTCTCTGTGATATGATTTATATTTTCAGCAAATGTATTTCAATATCTGAGAAAAAAAGGTGGTAAAATCTCTGTGCGTTATCAGGATCCTCATTCCTCACAGTACAGGAGAGATGGCTGATTCTACAGAGGGGGACACTGGAGTCCAGTATCTGGGTCTACTGATCTCATCACTGATGAGTCTTATACCAGGGCTGGTGATACATTCATTTATTATAGCCGTCAATGTCAATGACTGGTGGAAAGGAAGATCGGTGACTCCTGTTGACCACGTTGTAACTTCTGTTTGCATTTCAAGGATCTGCGCTCAGTGTGATTTTGTACTATATATATTTGTGGATACACTTTCCATGAACAACCCGCATTCAGATAACACTTTGTTTATTATGGGAGCACTTTCTAATTTCTTTACTTATGCCAATAGTTTGTTAACAGCTCTGCTTTCCATTGTCTTCTGTCTGAAGATCTCTAACTTCCAGACCAGATTGTTCCTGTATCTGAGAAGGATGATGGTACAGAGGACTGTTTATTTCATTGCAGCCTCAGTGCTTCTCTCAGGTTTCAATTGTTCGGTACAGCTGTCCATGTCTTTGATAATGGGCAAAGGTAAAAATTACAATGTGACCATGAATGATGCATTCACAGATTGCATTTCTACTAATTCTATATACATTCATATTATCAGAGCCTTCTTCCCGCTGCTCTTCTGTTGCATATCATCCATCCTTCTATTCATCTCATTGTATCATCACATAACAAGGATGAAGATGAGCGGTAACTTAACCACCAATTTGGAGACATATTACTCAGTGATGAAATTTGTGTCCTTCACTTTCATATATAACACTTTATACTTTATTGTCCATTTTGCTGCTGGCATTTATTACTGTCTATACCGGGTGAGTCTTCTATGGCTTTATATTATCATAGGATTTATACCAACTCTACATTCCTCCTACCTGATCTACAGAACAGCCAAACTCAGGAATCAGATGTCCAAGGTTCTTCAGAATGTGATTGATTCCTTATTTTAAAGAATAGACAGAGAAACCAGACAAAACATAGAAGTAGTAGATCAATGAGGTAAATCCTGGGGTGGTGGGGCTGTCATTTCACTGAATCATAGTAAACTATATGAAACCTCCCAGACAAGAATAGGAGAATGGAAATGTAGTTTTTCCAAATTTATCCAGTTCAAGTGCAAACAGACAATAGATGATAGTTTCTTATTTCTGGTAAAGTCCATGTCTATATAGTTTTTTTTTTAAATCTAATTATTTCAAGTGAGCTCCTTGTCGAAGGGAAAGAGGAACACTTTACTCTCAGGTTCACTATATTTACTCTCTAATCAACAATTATATACTTAAAGGGGTTGTCCCACAAAATATATTCTACAGTTTTCAAAACAGCACCTGGATCTGAGTAGTTTTATAATTGCATGTAATTAAACATTTTGTATAGCTACTGAGTTATTCAATAAAATGTATCTGTATAGTGCCATTTAATTTCTTATTTCTTTGACCTGCTCACTGACATGGTCGCACATGCTCAGTTTCATCTTTCAACTGCTTCCTGAGTTGTGATAGGGAGAGCATGGACACGCCTCCTGAGCTGCAGCAGAAAAGACACTCCCCTTGAGCTGTCAGCTTGCTATAAATCTATGGGAAGATATCTGGATCCATGTGAGATACAGGGCTGGTTCTAGCTTTGTTAGAAAGGCATCGCCAGGTCCTATAGGATGTCTTATTTTCATTTTTTTACATTATTCATGGGATAACCCCTTTAAGTCAAATTTTGAAATAGTCCATGATTCAAAAACAACCCTGTTATGATGACCGCAGATCACTTATGGGTTAAATCTATATTTTTCCATTTATATCAAAATGATTCATGACCTCTAGTATCCAGTTAATTCAGTGCTAAATACATCAGCATGTATTTAGCTTTTAATACCTGCATGTATGACTTCCCAGTATAGTCAGTAGCATTTCTGTTTGGTGCATTCCCTCTGTGTTTCATATGTTTATTTGCTACATTCTGTGTAGTTTGCTTCTTGTGGTGCATGTGGACCGCGTCGACATCCTCCATTGTATGCATATTTTGCTGGGGTTAGTCGATTATTGCGGTCCACATGCGGTCGGGCTGCTCCCCCAATAAAAGACACGCCACAGTGTCAGGGGCTGAGCAGCTCCTCCAGAATTGCCACTTCATTTCTGTGTTTTTGTCTTGTTAGATTTGAGTGTGTTTGGACACTCTGTTGCACCTGGTAACCTCCATCACATGGTCTGGCATAGGTGTGGCTCACGGCCTGGCCTCATTCACATTGTACTACCACAGTATTCATGCTGGGCCTTTGTGTGGAGGCTTGGCTGTGTGCTGAATTATATCACCCCCAGACCATGTTCACACCATAGTTAGAGTAGTGGCTAGGACCCTCTGCCATGCTGAGTGACCGTGACGTGGTGCATTGATGGGCTCCGATATCTTCCTGACTGGAACATATTGGCGAAAGTCTCAGCTTTTAATACCTGCATGTATGACTTCCCAGTATAGTCAGTAGCATTTCTGTTTGGTGCATTTCCTCTCTGTGTTTCATATGTTTATTTGCTACATTCTGTGTAGTTTGCTTCTTTTGGTGCATGTGGACCGCGTCGACATCCTCCATTGTATGCATATTTTGCTGGGGGTTAGTCGATTATTGCGGTCCACATGCGGTCGGGCTGCTCCCCCAATAAAAGACACGCCACAGTGTCAGGGGCTGAGCAGCTCCTCCAGAATTGCCACTTCATTTCTGTGTTTTTGTCTTGTTAAATACATCAGCAGTAGAGTTGAGCAGACACCTGGATGTTCGGGTCGATGAGTTCGGCCGAACTTCACAAAAAAGTTCGAGTTCAGGACCCGAACTTGACCCCGAACCCTATTGAAGTCAATGGGGACCCGAACTTTGGAGCACTTAAATGGCTCTTAAAAAGTAATGGAATGGGGTAGAGGGCTGGAAATGGCAGCAAAGTGTGGTTAAGAGCATGACAAGTGCTCTGCAAACAAATGTGGATAGGGAAATGACTTAAAATAACATAAAATACGTAAAAATTAAATATAATAATCTTGATCTTGGAGGACGAGGTCCAAATGGAGTAGGAGGTTGAGGAGGCAGTGGATGTGGCGGTGTAGGTGGAAGCTGCGGTGGAGGAGGAGGAGGTAGCCTACACTGCTTTTTGGTTTTATTTTAATTT
This sequence comes from Bufo bufo, assembly GCF_905171765.1. Lineage (NCBI taxonomy): Eukaryota > Metazoa > Chordata > Amphibia > Anura > Bufonidae > Bufo > Bufo bufo. The sequence goes on along the minus strand of NC_053392.1, from coordinate 37,939,890 downwards.
TTTATTTATTTCTTGTTAAAATTAGGGTACACCCCAAAACATTGAGAAATATGACCTGTGATAAACCCCTCCAGCCGTGCTAAACACACTTTCAGACAATACACTGGCTACAGGGACGGCCAGCACCTCCAAGGCGTAAAGGGCAAGCTCAGGACATGTGCCCAATTTGGAGACCCAGAAGTTGAAAAGGGGAGACCCATCAGTCAGTACGTGTAGGCGTGTGCACACATACTGCTCCAACATGTTGCACGTCCCTGTGATGTCCACGATCCAATTGGATATCTTCTCTATCAACTTTCGATGTTCTTTTATTCGCCTACCATGGTGATCACGGGTAACGGGGAATCAGGGTTCCAGGCCGGAGAGGGAGCCTGATTCCATGTGGTGTCTAGTTTCTCATCATCCTCCACATCATCTTTCACCCATTCCCTAGCCCTGCTCTCCTTGTCGGTCTGCATACTGCATAAATCCGCAGTAGTTGGCATCTGTGATTTAACATCATCAGAGACGTGCTGCGGTGGTTATTCAATGTCCTCATCCTGAAACATAAGTGGTAGGGCATCTTTGCACTCAATCTCTTCCACTTCTGGTGCAGGGCTATGTGTAGGGCCCACGGAAACCCTGCCAGCAGAGTCATCCAAAAGCATAACAGACTGCTGCATTACTTGGGGCTCAGACTGCTTGCCTGATTTGTAAGGGGGTGAGTTGAAAGACAGATGGCCATGGGCTGTAGGTGCCAACTCTGATCTTTTAGCAGGGGACTGGGTGGTAGACAATACGACTGAACTGTAGGCACTGTCAGCCCCCCCAATCTACTATAGTCTGTACTTATTCTGGCCTCACCTGATTCGTACTGTCCTAAATGCAGTGTAGGCCGCAAATATACTTTCTAGTGCAAAAGATGAGCATTTGTCACCCAACAATGTAACAGACGAATTAGCGAAATGTATTTTCTTGTCCACTATGTAGAGCAGGGGTATATCACAGCCAAAAATTGGTGAATGTCACCCAACAATGTAACAGACAACTTAGTGAAATGTATTTCCCTATCTACTAGGTAGAGCAGGGGAATATCACAGCCAAATATTGGGGAATTTCACCCGAGAATGTAACAGACACTTTAGTGAAATTTATTTACTTGTCTACTAGATAGAGCAGGGGTATATCACAGCAAAAAAATGGTGAATTTCACCCGAAAATGTAACAGACAAATTAGTTAAATTTGTTTACCTGTCTACTAGGTAGAGCAGGGGTATATCACAGCCAAAAATTGGTGAATTTCACCCGAAAATGTAACAGACAAATTAGTGAATTGGCATAAAATTAAATACGTACAAATTAAAAAAATAATCTTGATGTATGAGGTGGAGGTCTATATGGAGTAGGAGGTTGAGGAGGCGGTGGACGTCGAGGTGTAGGTGTAAAGCGACGGTGGAAGAGGACGAGGTAGCCAACACTGGTTTTTGTTTTAATTTTAATTTTATTTTTTTATTAGTGTACACCCCAAAAGAGTGGGAAATATAAAAAATTCAACAATGAGCAAATGCACTGTAGTATAACAATGGCTGGGTAAGGCCGGTATACATGTCTATTCTGCACAAGGTATGGACAAGTCCTGTGGGATACATGCCTGGTTCACTTTAATGAACGTGAGCTTGTCCACATTGGCTGTGGACAGGCGGCTGCGCTTGTCTGTGATGACGCCCCCTGCCGTGCTAAACACACGTTCAGACAAAACACTGGCTGCAGGGCAGGCCAGCACGTCCAAGGCGTAAAGGGTAAACTCAGGCTATGTGCCTAATTTGGAGACCCAGAAGTTGAAGGGGGCAGACCCATCATTTAGTACGTGTAGGAGTGTGCACACATACTGCTCCACCATGTTGCTGAAATGCTGCCTCCTGCTAAGACGTTCCAAATCAGCTGGTGGTTCTGTTTGTTGTGGCGTGCTGACAAAGCTTTTCCACATTTTGGCCATGCTAACCCTGCCTTCTGAGGTTCTGGTGGTGCCCCAGCTGCGTTGGCGACCTCTTCCTCCTCCTCTGCCTTCGCCTTGTGCTTCCACTGTGCCCCCGCTGTCAGGTGGGTATGCCACCAGCAGCGCGTCTATCAGCATGCGCTTGTACTCGCGCATCTTACGATCACGCTCCAGTTAAGGGAATTAAGGACGGTACGTTGTCCTTGTAATGGGGATCCAGCAGCGTGGCCACCCAGTAATCAGCACAAGTTAGCATGTGGGCAACTAGGCGGTCGTTGTGGAGACACTGCAGCATGTAATTTCTCATGTGTGCCAGGCTGACCAGAGGCAATGACAATCTGTCCTCTGTCGGAGGTGTATCGTCTGTGTCCTCTGTATCCCCCCAACCACGCACCAGTGATGGCCATGAGCTGGTTTGGGTGCCACCCTGCGGTGAACACGGTTCCTCCTCCTCCATATCCTCATCCTCCACCTCATCATCCTCCAGAACTGTGCCCTGGCTGGACAATTGTGTACCTGGCGTATGTGGGTGCAGGAACCCACCCTCTGAGCCACTTGTGAATGACTGGCCTGAAACCCTTGGAAATAATCCCTCCTCCTCTTCCTCCTTCTGTGCCACATCCTCTTCCATCATCGCCCGAAGAGTTGTTTAAAGGAGGCATAGAAGTGGGACAGTAACGCTGAGAATGATGTCATCGGTCCTGGGCATGTTGGTGGAGTACTCGAAACAGCGCAACAAGGAACACAGGTCTCACATGGATGCCCACTCATTCGTGGTGAAGTGGTGCTGTTACGCAGAGCAACTCCCCGTGCGTGCTGCAGCTGAATCTCCACTATCGCCTGCTGCTGCTAACACAGTCTGGCCAGCATGTGCAAGGTGGAGTTCCACCTTGTGGGCAAGTCGCATATGAAGCGGTGAGCGGGAAGGCCGAAGTTACGCTGCAGCACTGACAGGCGAGCAGGGTGAGAACGCCGAAAGCGCGCACAGACGGCTCGCACTGTCTGCAGCAGCTCTGACATATTGGGGAAATTTTTAAGGAATTTCTGCACCACCAAATTCAGCACATGCGCCAGGCAAGGGATGTGCGTCAAACCGGCTAGGCCCAGAGCTGCTACGAGATTTTGCCCATTATCGCACACCACCAGGCCGGGTTTGAGGCTTACTGGCACCAACCACTCATCGGTCTATTGTCCAGCTCCTGCACGGTGTGGGGTTTGTCCCCCAAATAGATAAGTTTTAAAACTGCCTGCTGTCGATTACCCCTGGCTGTGCTGAAGTTGGTGGTGAAGGTGTTACACTGACCGGATGAGGAGGCGGTAGAGGATGAGGAAGCGGAGTAGGAGGAGGAAGCAACAGGAGGCAAAGAGAAGCGTCCTGCAATACTCGCTGGTGGAAGGACATGCGCAAAACTGCTATCCGCCTCAGGCTCAGCCGCCACTGCATTTAACCATTGTGCTGTTAGGGAGATATAACATCCCTGACCGTGCTTACTGGTCCACGTATCTGTAGTTAGGTGCACCTTGCCACAGATGGCGTTGCTCAGTGTACACCTGATTTTGTCCCCCACTTGGTTGTGCAGGGAAGGGATGGCTCGCCTGAAAAAGTAATGGCGGCTGGGCACGACGTACTGTGGGACAGCCACTGCCATAAGGCTTTTAAATCTCTCAGTTTCCACCAGACGGAATAACAGTATTTCAAAGGCCAGTAATTTTGAAATGCTGGAATTCAGGGCCAGGGATCGCGAGTGGGTAGGGTGGTACTTCCTCTTCCTCTCCAGTGTTTGGGAGATAGAGAGCTGAATGCTTCCATGGGACATTGTGGAGATGCTTGGTGACTAAGGTGGTGGTGTTGCTGGCAGATCCTCTGTTTGCGAGGTGGTAGGTGCCACTGTCACTCCAGAGGTGGATGAAGAGGCCGAGACTGCAGCAGGAGGAGCCAGAGACCTTTCTTGGTTTTTGAGGTGTCTACTCCACTGCAGCTCGTGCTTTGCACTTAGATACCTGGTCATGCAGGTTGTGCTCAGGTTGAGAACGTTTATGCCTCGCTTCAGGCTCTGATTGCACAGCGTGCAAACCATTCATGTCTTAACATCAGCACATTTTGTGAAAAACTGCCACGCCAGGGAACGCCTTAGAGCTGGCTTTGGTGTGCTCGGTCCCTTGTTGCGTTGGGCAGTAGCAGGCTTAATGTCTAGGGGACGGCCGCTCCGCTTTTGCACCCTGCTCCCTCTTTTGCTGTGCTGGTGGCTCTGTGCGACCACCGCCTCTTCCTCTGAACTACACAGGTCACTCGCATGACCGTGATTCCATGTGGGGTCGAGGACCTCATCGTCCTCCACATCATCTTCCACCCAGTCTTCACCCCTGCCCTCCTTGTCGGTCTGCACACTTTCGAAAGCCACAGCAGTTGGCACCTGTGTTTCGTCATCATCCGAGACGTGCTGCGATGGTCCTTCCATGTACTCATCTTGAAACATAAGTAGTTGGGCATCGGTGCACTCAATCTCTTCCACTTCTGGGGCAGGGCTATGTGGATGGCCCTGGGAAACTCTGCTCAGAGTCATCAAAAAGCAGGAGAGACTGCTGCATGACTTGAGGCTCAGACTGCTTGGATTATTTGCAAGGGTGTGAGGTGAAAGACTGATGGCCATAGGCTGCAGGTGCCAACTCTGATCTTTCAGCAGGAGACTGGGTGGGAGACAATGTGAAGGAACTGGAGGCACTGTCAGCAACCCAATCTACTATCGCCTGTACTTGTTCTGTCCTCACCATTCGTAGAGCTGCATTAGGCCCGATTAAATAACGCTGAAGGCTCTGTCGCCTACTCAGACCTGAAGAAGGTGTTTCACTCGTGCGTGTAGGTGGCACCCAGACCAGCTCATGGCCATCACTGGTTTGTGGATGGGGGGATACAGAGGACACAGACGATACACCTCCTACAGAGGACAGCTTTTCGTTGCCTCTGGGCAGCCTGGCACACATGAGCGATTTCATGCTGCAGTGTCTCCGCAACGACCGCTGAGTTGCCCACATTCTAACTTGTGCTGATTACTGGGTGGCCACGCTGCTGGATCCCGATTACAAGGACAACGTACCGTTCTTAGATCCTTCACTGGAGCGTGATTGTAAGATGCGCGAGTACAAGCGCACGCTGGTAGACGCGCTGCTGGTGGCATTCCCACCTGACAGCGGGGCACAGTGGAAGCACAGGGCGAAGGCAGAGGACGAGGAAGAGGTCGCCAACGCAGCTGGGGCGCCGCCAGCACTTCAGAAGGCTGGGTTAGCATGGCCGAAATGTGGAAAAGCTTTGTCAGCACTCCCCAACAACCAGCACCACCAGCTGATATGGAACGTCTTAGCAGGAGGCAGCATTTCACCAACATGGTGGAGCAGTATGTGTACTGAATGACGGGTCTGCCCCCTTCAACTTCTGGGTCTCCAAATTGGAGACATGGCCTGAGCTTGCCCTTTACGCCGTGGAGGTGCTGGCCTGCCCTGCAGCCAGTGTATTATCTGAACGTGTGTTTAGCACGGCAGGGGGCGTCATCACAGACAAGCGCAGCCGCCTGTCCACAGCCAATGAGGACAAGCTCACGTTCATTAAAATGAACCAGGCATGGATCCCTCAGAACTTGTCCATACCTTGTGCAGAATAGACATGTATACCAGCACTAACCAGCCATTGTTATACTGCAGCACAATTGCTTATTCTTGTATTTTGGATATTTCACACTCTTTTAGAGTGTACCCTAATTTAAAAAAAATAAAACTGTGTTGGCTACCTCGTCCTCCTCCACTGCCGCTTCCACCTACACCGCTACGTCCACCGCCTCCTCAAACTCCTACTGTATATGGAATTTCACCTCATAAATCCGCTCAAATTTTTTTATTTGTACGTATTTATTTTATATCATTTCACTACTTTGTCAGTTACATTTTCGGGTGAAATTCACCAATTTTTGGGTGTATAGTACCACTGCTATAACTAGTAGATAGGTTAAAAAAAAAAAGTCATTTACATTTTCGGGTGAAATTCACCAAATTTTGGGTGTGATTTACCACTGCTATACCTAGTAGGCCGGGTAAAAAGATAAATAAATTGTCATTAACATTTTCGGGTGAAATTCACCAATTTTTGGGTGTGATGTACCACTGCTATACCTAGTAGGCCAGTTAAAAATAAAAAATAAAATTGTCATTTACATTATCGGGTGAAATTCACCAATTTTTGGGTGTAAAGTACTACCGCTATACCTATTAGACCGTTAAAAAAAAATTTAAAAAAAAATGTCAGTTTATATTGCAAAGTGAGAAGCTGTGATTATATAAAATTTGCATGTGCAAATTATCATTACATAGTTGTCAAGAAGTCACATAAAATGTAAATGTATGTACAGATATACAGTGGGATGCGAAAGTTTGGGCAGCCTTGTTAATCGTCATGATTTTCCTGTATAAATCGTTGGTTGTTACGATAAAAAATGTCAGTTAAATATATCATCTAGGAGACACACACAGTGATATCTGAGAAGTGAAATGAAGTTTATTGGATTTACAGAAAGTGTGCTATAATTGTTTAAACAAAATTAGGCAGGTGCATACATTTGGGCACTGTTGTCATTTTATTGATTCCAAAAGCTTTAGAACTAATTATTGGAACTCAAATTGGCTTGGTAAGCTCAGTGACCCCTGACCTACATACACAGGTGTATCCAATTATGAGAAAGAGTATTTAAGGGGGTCAATTGTAAGTTTCCCTCCTCTTTTAATTTTCTCTGAAGAGTAGCAACATGGGGCTCTCAAAACAACTCTCAAATGACCTGAAGACAAAGATTGTTCACCATCATGGTTTATGGGAAGGATACAGAAAGCTGTCTCAGAGATTTCAGCTGTCTGTTTCCACAGTTAGGAACATATTGAGGAAATGGAAGACCACAGGCTCGGTTCAAGTTAAGGCTCGAAGTGGCCGACCAAGAAAAATCTCGGATAGACAGAAGCGACGAATGGTGAGAACAGTCAGAGTCAACCCACAGACCAGCACCAAAGACCTACAACATCATCTTGCTGCAGATGGAGTCACTGTGCATCGTTCAACCATTCGGCGCACTTTACACAAGGAGATGCTGTATGCGAGAGTGAAGCAGAGGAAGCCTTTTCTCCGCCCACAGCACAAAAAGTGCCGCTTGAGGTGGGCTAAAGCACATTTTGACAAGCCAGCTTCATTTTGGAATAAGGTGCTGTGAACTGATGAAACTAAAATTGAGTTATTTGGCCATAACAAGGGGCGTTATGCATGGAGGAAAAAGAACACAGCATTCCAAGAAAAACACCTGCTACCTACAGTAAAATATGGTGGTGGGTCCATCATGCTGTGGGGCTGTGTGGCCAGTGCAGGGACTGGGAATCTTGTCAAAGTTGAGGGACGCAACAATGACAAAGATGCAGATACGGCAGCCCCGCGGAAAGAAAAAGGGGGGGTAGAGGGAGGGATAAGGGGGGCGCAGAGGGAGGGATAAGGGGGGTGTATAAATAAAATGGAAATTCAGAGAAAAAAAAAAGTTGAGGGACGCATGGATTCCACTCAGTATCAGCAGATTCTGGAGACCAATGTCCAGGAATCAGTGACAAAGCTGAAGCTGCGCCGGGGCTGGATCTTTCAACAAGACAACGACCCTAAACACTGCTCAAAATCCACTAAGGCATTTATGCAGAGGAACAAGTACAACGTTCTGGAATGGCCATCTCAGTCCCCAGACCTGAATATAATTGAAAATCTGTGGTGTGACTTAAAGAGAGCTGTCCATGCTCGGAAGCCATCAAACCTGAATGAACTAAAGATGTTTTGTAAAGAGGAATGGTCCAAAATGCCTTCAACCAGAATCCAGACTCTCATTGGAACCTACAGGAAGCGTTTAGAGGCTGTAATTTCTACAAAAAGGAGGATCTACTAAATATTGATTTCATTTCTTTTTTGTGGTGCCCAAATTTATGCACCTGCCTAATTGTGTTTAAACAATTATAGCACACTTTCTGTAAATCCAATAAACTTCATTTCACTTCTCAAATATCACTGTGTGTGTCTCCTATGTGATATATTCAACTGACATTTTTTATCGTAACAACCAACGATTTATACAGGAAAATCATGACGATTAACAAGGTTGCCCAAACTTTCGCATCCCACTGTATCTATTGCCGCAATCTTATCATCTACTTTTGTCAATGAAGGGGGAGGGGTGATATTGTATAGACTTTCATAAAAGTCTTTAAATCAGGAGCTATTTCTTCTGTATTTCTTAAAGGATGTGAAGAGGGAGACCGGATCATATGAATATAGGACTTGGTTTTCATTTTTTAATCTGTGATAGCATAAATTTTGAGGCTTTTTTGCTATGCGCATAATATTTACATTTGGCAGATAGAATTAGTTTGGCTGTACGGGCGTTCAGAATATTGAGTATTTTCAAGATTCTGGATTTGTCTAGAGACAGTGTCAATATTTGTTGTTCCTTTGTTGTTGTTTTTTAATGTAAGATCCAAGTCCTATTAGGTAACCCCTAACTACCGTTTTGTGCGCTTCCCAGATAGATCCATATTTCACATCAGGGGTGTCATTGAGTTTCCTCAAGTATTCCTCAAGCAGCTCAGTTATCTTCATATTATGGTCTGGAGAGTCGAGCAAAGACTCATTCATCTGCCAATTAGACATGGGTTTGGGGAGCTGTCTAAGGATCACCTCCAAAAACACTGGTGCGTGATTTGCGGCCAAGCTCCGCCCCGAGCGGGATAAATATAATCTATCTGTGCACCGTCTGATTTTCATGGACATCTTCCAACCATTTTGCATCCATTTTCTGGATATCTGGACTTTTTAACAGCCATTTTGCATTCTTTTTAAACTGCTTTTAAAATGGGTTATTACAATAGATTTTTTTTTCATTTATTTTTATTGATTATTTTTATTTAAATCCCAACCCTGAAGGATATATAATATCCCCCAGAGTGCACCCCAGCATTAGTTTTTTTCCCCACTGTGGCCCTCGGCAGTAATCATGTCTGCCATAGAGGTCCCTATAGAGCAGTGATATTTGTCCCCATAGCTACTTATGGCAGTATTAATGTCGCCAAGAGTGGCCCCCAACAGTAATAACACCCACAGAGTGGCCCCCAGAAGTCATATTGTCCTCCATAGTAGCCCCATAGTGGCCCCAAGCAGTAAAAATGTTCCCCAGAATGGGGCCCAGTAGTAATAATGTCTCCCATAGTAGCACCCAGCAGTAATGTCCCCCAGTGTGCCCACTACCATTTTTTAAAATGCAGCATTTTATAATGCTGAAAAAGAAAAAAAAAAAAAACACTCACCTTCTCCACTTGCATGCACAGGGACAGTCATTCTTCATGTAAAGCAGAAGGTCCTTTGCTCCCTGTGTGATGACTAGTGATGAGCGAGCATGCTCGGCCAAGTAACGGTTCGGCTCGAGCATCGCTATGCTCGGCACGTGGCAGTACTCGGCCGAATACCACGTGTGCCCGTTGCATTGCTCGAGTCTCCGCCCCGCACGTTTGGTGCCTCCTGAAGCTTCCAATCAGCGTTCAGGTAAGTAATTCCCTCCAGTATAATGCCATAGCCATGTTAGCTATAAGCCTTACACTGGTTGGCTGGCCGGAACACGTGGTATTAGTTTATATAGAAGCCGACGTCCCGCGCTCGGATCATTCAGCGTCAGGCAGAGACTACAGTAGGCAGGGACATATAGCGGTTTGCTGAAATTACAACGATTGAACTCCCAAAAAGCTCTTGAAAGACAAAACAGTTCTCTTCAGGACTAAAGTGTGTGTTTGACAGCAGTGCAGCATTTATTTTTATTTTTTTTAACAAGGGTTAAATTCAGCAGTATTAGGGACTGGCGTCTGCAGGAAGGGACAGATAGTGCAGGGCTGGAATATCGCTGTGTTCAGTACCAAAAAGCTTTCAAATGAAAGAAATATCACATATCAGTGAGATCTACAGTACACCATCAGAAAGCAGTGTGTTTAGCAGACATTATAAAAAGGGGCTTTATATAATTTCGTAAAAGTCCGGGTTCGGTGTTCGGCGCTTTCTTGGCGCTTTTTGAAAGGCTGCAAAGCAGCAAATCAACAAGCACCATACTACTTGCCCCAAGAGGCCATCACAGCCTTGCCTACTATTGGCATGGCTGTGATTGGCCAGTGCAGCATGTGACCCAGCCTCTATATAAGCTTGGGTCACGTAGCGCTGCACGTCACTCTGCTGATACAAGTGTAGGGATAGGCTGCAGCTGCGACGTTAGGGCGAGATTAGGCAGTGATTAACTCCTCCAAAACACTTAAGACAGTGATCGATCTACAGCTGTGGATCATTGAACTGCTGCTATTCAATTGCTCACTGTTTTTAGGCTGCCCAGAGCGTTTTTCATTCACTTTTTTCTAGGTTGATCGGCGGCCATTTTGTGCCTTGTGGTGCGCCAGCACAAGCTGCCACCAAGTCCATTTAACCATCAATAGTGTGGTTATATTTTTGCTATATCCTACATCAGGGGCAAGCTGTCATCAAGTGCATTTAACCATCAATAGTGTGGTTATTTTTTGGCTATATCCTACATATGGGGCTTGGCTGTGCTTGCTATTTTATTGAGGGGTGAAATACAATTCCCAAAATAGCAGTACCCTAAATCTGGTGTTTCAGCTGTGGCCAGCCAATTGTAATACTGTCTGCTGTCTGGCAAAGGATATATTTTTGTTCAGGGTTGAAATACAATTCCCAATTTTGGAATTCTCTAAATTAGTGGTTTCTGTTGTATCAGGCCTACTTTAAATCTATCTCTAAAAGGGTATATAAGATTCAAGGTGCAGATAGGGTTATTCTCAATAACTTCACAAACACGCTACAGTGCAGATCCAAGTCTAATTCTGTGTGTAAACGTATACCTGTCACCCAGAGCCTAAAAAATAGGCCTCAAATTTATATTCATCCAAATCTGTCATTATTGCTTTAGCTGGTCAAGTTATTTAGTGTCCGTCAAAGCACAGTTTTTGTTCTGGGTTGAAATACAATTCCCAATTTTGCAATTCTCTAAATTAGTGGTTTCTGCTGTATCAGGCCTACTTTAAATCTATCCCTAAAAGGGGATATAAGATTCAAGGTGCAGATAGGGTTATTCTCAATAACTTCACACACACGCTACTGTGCAATTTCAAGTCTAATTCTGTGTGTAAACGTATACCTGTCACCCAGCGCCTAAAAAATAGGCCTCAAATTTATATTCATCCAAATCTGTCATTATTGCTTTAGCTGGTCAAGTTATTTATTGTCCGTCAAAGCACAGTTTTTGTTCTGGGTTGAAATACAATTCCCAATTTTGCAATTCTCTAAATTAGTGGTTTCTGCTGTATCAGGCCTACTTTAAATCTATCCCTAAAAGGGGATATAAGATTCAAGGTGCAGATAGGGTTATTCTCAATAACTTCACACACACGCTACTGTGCAATTCCAAGTTTAATTCTGTGTGTAAACGTATACCTGTCACCCAGCGCCTAAAAAATAGGCCTCAAATTTATATTCATCCAAATCTGTCATTATTGCTTTAGCTGGTCAAGTTATTTATTGTCCGTCAAAGCACAGTTTTTGTTCTGGGTTGAAATACAATTCCCAATTTTTTAATTCTCAAAATTAGTGGTTTCTGCTGTATCAGGCCTACTTTAAATCTATCCCTAAAAGGGTATATAAGATTCAAGGTGCTGATAGGGTTATTCTCAATAACTTCACACACACGCTACTGTGCAATTCCAAGTCTAATTCTGTGTGTAAACGTATACCTGTCACCCAGCTCCTAAAAAATAGGCCTCAAATTTATATTCATCCAAATCTGTCATTATTGCTTTAGCTGGTCAAGTTATTTAGTGTCCGTCAAAGCACAGTTTTTGTTCTGGGTTGAAATACAATTCCCAATTTTGCAATTCTCTAAATTAGTGGTTTCTGCTGTATCAGGCCTACTTTAAATCTATCCCTAAAAGGGTATATTAGATTCAAGGTGCTGATAGGGTCATTCTCAATAACTTCACACACACGCTACTGTGCAGATCCAAGTCTAATTCTGTCCGTAAACGTATACCTGTCACCCAGCGCCTAAATAATAGGCCTCAAATTTATATTCAGCTAAATCTGTCATTACTGCTGTGCCTGTATTAGTGTAATACGGTACCTAAATAGATAGCCAGATAGTGTTAGGTGTCTGTAAAAAAAGGCCTGAATTTGAATTCAATACATTGGGCCAAATAATATTTTTCTTATTGTGGTGAACGGTAACAATGAGGAAAACATCTAGTAAGGGACGCGGACGTGGACATGGTCGTGGTGGTGTTAGTGGACCCTCTGGTGCTGGGAGAGGACGTGGCCGTTCTGCCACAGCCACACGTCCTAGTGTACCAACTACCTCAGGTCCCAGTAGCCGCCAGAATTTACAGGGATATTTGGTGGGGCCCAATGCCGTTCTAAGGATGGTAAGGCCTGAGCAGGTACAGGCATTAGTCAATTGGGTGGCCGACAGTGGATCCAGCACGTTCACATTATCTCCCACCCAGTCTTCTGCAGAAAGCGCACAAATGGCGCATGAAAACCAAGCCCATCAGTCTGTCACATCACCCCCATGCATATCAGGGAAACTGTCTGAGCCTCAAGTTATGCAGCAGTCTCTTATGCTGTTTGAAGACTCTGCTGGCAGTTTTTCCCAAGGGCATCCACCTAGCCCTTCCCCAGGGGTGGAAGAGATAGAATGCACTAACGCACAACCACTTATGTTTCCTGATGATGAGGACATGGGAATACCACCTCAGCACGTCTCTGATGATGACGAAACACAGGTGCCAACTGCTGCGTCTTTCTGCAGTGTGCAGACTGAACAGGAGGTCAGGGATCAAGACTGGGTTGAAGACGATTCAGGGGACGATGAGGTCCTAGACCCCACATGGAATGAAGGTTGTGCCACTGAATTTCACAGTTCGGAGGAAGAGGCAGTGGTGAGACTGAGCCAACAGCGTAGCAAAAGACAAAGAGGGAGCAGTGGGCAAAAGCAGAACACCCGCCGCCAAGAGACTCCGCCTGCTACTGACCGCCGCCATCTGGGACCGAGCATCCCAAAGGCAGCTTCAAGGAGTTCCCTGGCATGGCACTTCTTCAAACAATGTGCTGAGTCGCTGACGACAAGACCCGAGTGGTTTGCACGCTGTGCCATCAGAGCCTGAAGCGAGGCATTAACGTTCTGAACCTTAGCACAACCTGCATGACCAGGCACCTGCATGCAAAGCATGAACTGCAGTGGAGTAAACACCTTATAAACAAGGAAGTCACTCAGGCTCCCCCTGCTACCTCTTCTGCTGCTGCCGCCTCGGCCTCTTCTGCTGCTGCCGCTGCCTCGGCCTCTTCCTCCGCCTCTGGAGGAACGTTGGCACCTGCCGCCCAGCAAACATGGGATGTACCACCAACACCACCACCTGCGTCACCAAGCATCTCAAGCATGTCACACGGCAGCGTTCAGCTCTCCATCTCACAAACATTTGAGAGAAAGCGTAAATTCCCACCTAGCCACCCTCGATCCATGGCCCTGAATGCCAGCATTTCTAAACTACTGGCCTATGAAATGCTGTCATTTAGGCTGGTGGACACAGACAGCTTCAAACAGCTCATGTCGCTTGCTGTCCCACAGTATGTTGTTCCCAGCCGGCACTACTTCTCCAAGAGAGCCGTGCCTTCCCTGCACAACCAAGTATCCGATAAAATCAAGTGTGCACTGCACAACGCCATCTGTGGCAAGGTCCACCTAACCACAGATACGTGGACCAGTAAGCACGGCCAGGGACGCTATATCTCCCTAACTGCAACACTGGGTAAATGTAGTGGCGGCTGGGCCCCAGGCGGAGAGCTGTTTGGCGCACGTCCTTCCGCCGCCAAGGATCGCAGGGCAACATTCTTTGCCTCCTGTCTCCTCCTCCTCCTACTCAGCTTCCTCCTCCTCTTCTTCCACCTGCTCATCCAGTCAGCCACACACCTTCACCACCAACTTCAGCACAGCCCGGGGTAAACGTCAGCAGGCCATTCTGAAACTCATATGTTTGGGGGACAGGCCCCACACCACACTGGAGTTGTGGGGGGTATAGAACAACAGAACGACGAGTGGTTGCTGCCGGTGAGCCTCAAGCCCGGCCTGGTGGTGTGCGATAATGGGCGAAATCTCGTTGCAGCTCTGGGACTAGCCGGTTTGACGCACATCCCTTGCCTGGCGCATGTGCTGAATTTGATGGTGCAGAAGTTCATTCACAACTACCCCGACATGTCAGAGCTGCTGCATAAAGTGCGGGCCGTCTGTTCGCGCTTCCGGCGTTTACATCCTGCCGCTGCTCGCCTGTCTGCGCTACAGCGTAACTTCGGCCTTCCCGCTCACCGCCTCATATGCGACGTGCCCACCAGGTGGAACTCCACCTTGCACGTGCTGGACAGACTGTGCGAGCAGCAGCAGGCCATAGTGGAGTTTCAGCTGCAGCACGCACGGGTCAGTCGCACTGCGGAACAGCACCACTTCACCACCAATGACTGGGCCTCCATGCAAGACCTGTGTGCCCTGTTGCGCTAGTTCGAGTACTCCACCAACATGGCCAGTGGCGATGATGCCGTTATCAGCGTTACAATACCACTTCTATGTCCTTGAGAAAACACTTAGGGCGATGATGGAAGAGGAGGTGGCCCAGGAGGAGGAGGAGGAAGAGGGGTCATTTTTAGCACTTTCAGGCCAGTCTCTTCGAAGTGACTCAGAGGGAGGTTTTTTGCAACAGCAGAGGCCAGGTACAAATGTGGCCAGACAGGGCCCACTACTGGAGGATGAGGAGGACGAGGATGAGGAGGAGGTGGAGGAGGATGAGGATGGCACCCAACGCAGCTCGGGCCCATCACTGGTGCGTGGCTGGGGGGAAACGCAGGACGATGACGATACGCCTCCCACAGAGGACAGCTTGTCCTTACCTCTGGGCAGCCTGGCACACATGAGCGACTACATGCTGCAGTGCCTGCGCAACGACAGCAGAGTTACCCACATTTTAACGTGTGCGGAATACTGGGTTGCCACCCTGCTGGATCCACGGTACAAAGACAATGTGCCCACCTTACTTCCTGCACTGGAGCGTGATAGTAAGATGCGCGAGTACAAGCGCACGTTGGTAGACGCGCTACTGAGAGCATTCCCAAATGTCACAGGGGATCAAGTGGAAGCCCAAGGCGAAGGCAGAGGAGGAGCAAGAGGTTGCCAATGCAGCTGTGTCACGGCCAGCTCCTCTGAGGGCAGGGTTAGCATGGCAGAGATGTGGAAAAGTTTTGTCACCACGCCACAGCTAACTGCACCACCACCTGATCCGGAACGTGTTAGCAGGAGGCAACATTTCACTAACATGGTGGAACAGTACCTGTGCACACCCCTCCACGTACTGACTGATGGTTCGGCCTCATTCAACTTCTGGGTCTCCAAATTGTCCACGTGGCCAGAGCTAGCCTTTTATGCCTTGGAGGTGCTGGCCTGCCCGGCGGCCAGCGTTTTGTCTGAACGTGTATTCAGCACGGCAGGGGCCGTCATTACAGACAAACGCAGCCGCCTGTCTACAGCCAATGTGGACAAGCTGACGTTCATAAAAATGAACCAGGCATGGATCCCACAGGACCTGTCCATCCCTTGTGCAGATTAGACATTAACTACCTCCCCTTAACTATATATTATTGTACTCCAGGGTACTTCCTCATTCAATCCTATTTTTATTTTCATTTTACCATTATATTGCGGGGCAACCCAAAGTTGAATGAACCTCTCCTCTGTCTGGGTGCCGGGGCCTAAAAATTTCTGACAGTGGCCTGTTCCAGTGGTGGGTAACATGAAGCCTGATTCTCTGCTATGACATGAAGACTGATTCTCTGCTGACATGAAGCCAGATTCTCTGCTATGGGACCTCTCTCCTCTGCCTGGGTGCCTGGGCCTAAATATGTGACAATGGACTGTTCCAGTGGTGGGTGACATGAAGCCTGATTCTCTGCTATGACATGAAGACTGATTCTCTGCTGACATGAAGCCTGAATCTCTGTTATGGGACCTCTCTACTCTGTCTGGGTGCCGGGGCCTAAAAATATCTGACAGTGGCCTGTTCCAGTGGTGGGTGACATGAAGCCTGATTCTCTGCTATGACATGAAGACTGATTCTCTGCTGACATGAAGCCTTAATCTCTGTTATGGGACCTCTCTCCCCTGCCTGGGTGCCGGGGCCTAAAAATATCTGACAGCGGCCTGTTCCAGTGGTGGGTGACATGAAGCCTGATTCTCTGCTATGACATGAAGACTGATTCTCTGCTGAGTCGCTGACATGAAGACTGATTCTATGTTATGGGACCTCTCTCCTCTGTCTGGGTGCCGGGGCCTAAATTATATGACAATGGACTGTTCCAATGTTGGGTGACGTGAAGCATGATTCTCTGCTATGACATGAAGACTGATTCTCTGCTGACATGAAGCCTGAATCTCTGTTATGGGACCTCTCTCCGCTGTCTGGGTGCCGGGTCCTAAAAATATCTGACAGTGGCCTGTTCCAGTGGTGGGTGACATGAAGCCTGATTCTCTGCTATGACATGAAGACTGATTCTCTGCTGACATGAAGCCTTAATCTCTGTTATGGGACCTCTCTCCTCTGCCTGGGTGCCGGGGCCTAAAAATATCTGACAGTGGCCTGTTCCAGTGGTGGGTGACATGAAGCCTGATTCTCTGCTATGACATGAAGATTGATTCTCTGCTGACATGAAGCCAGATTCTATGTTATGGGACCTCTCTCCTCTGTCTGGGTGCCGGGGCCTAAATTTTATGACAATGGACTGTTCCAATGTTGGGTGACGTGAAGCCTGATTCTCTGCTCTGACATGAAGACTGATTCTCTGCTGACATGAAGCCAGATTCTCTGCTATGGGACCTCTCTCCTCTGCCTGGGTGCCTGGGCCTAAATATGTGACAGTGGACTGTTCCAGTGGTGGGTGACGTGAAGCCTGATTCTCTGCTATGACATGAAGACTGATTCTCTGCTGACATGAAGCCAGATTCTCTGCTATGGGACCTCTCTCCAATTGATATTGGTTAATTTTTATTTATTTTATTTTAATTGTAATTCATTTCCCTATCCACATTTGTTTGCAGGGGATTTAACTACATTTTGCTGCCTTTTGCAGACCTCTAGCCCTTTCCTGGGCTGTTTTACAGTCTTTTTAGTGCCGAAAAGTTTGGGTCCCCATTGACTTCAATGGGGTTCGGGTTCGGGACGAAGTTCGGGTCGGGTTCAGATCCCGAACCCGAACATTTCAGGGAAGTTCGGCCGAACTTCTCGAACCCGAACATCCAGGTGTTCGCTCAACTCTAGTTATGGTTATTTAGTTATTTATGAGTTTTTAAAAAGTTCATGCCATTGGTTTAACTCCACTATTGTTTGTTAGGTTTTTAGTTATATTAGTGTATAAGTTTGGGATGTTTGTTGTGCATGGTACATATATGCTGTATGATTGCCATGTGTGTGAGCTTGCTGAGCTACAAAGCTGCCAACAACTTATGGCCATTATCAGACACAGCCAACCTGATCCCATAAACCCTGCCCCAGTTCTGCAGCGGTGTGCTTTTTGTCACCCGAGCAAATTAATTTCAGCAGGCCTGTTGCCGCTTCCCCATGAGAATTCAGAGTTTGCAGTGAAGGAGGAGGTGAAGGCGGAGGAGAAGAAGGGAATGGGGGGGGGTGCTGCCACTAATGTAGGTGGTGGCATAAATCCTGATGGCAGTAGTGCCCTTTCAATCCTTGGCGTCAGTGGCACCTGTGCCATCCCAGGGTCCGACTCGCTAATGGCCTACACAAGGTTCACCCAGTGTGCCGTAACGGAAATGTAGCGTCCCTGGCCAAAAGCACTCGTCCATGTGTCCGTCGTTAAGTGGACCTTCCCAATAACTGCGTTGGTCAGGGCATGGGTGATGTTACGGGACACACACACAATTGCTGGTGTAATGCGGGAACAGCACACCGTAAAAAATAGCGGTGGCTGGGGACTGAGTAACGAAGGACGGCGGCCGCCATGAGACTGAGGAAAGCCTCAGTGTCCACAGGCCTAGATGGTAACATTTCCATGCCTACAAATTTTGAAAGGTGCGCATTTAGTGCTATACCCTGTGGGTGGGTGGCAGGGTATTGGCGCTTACGATCAAATGCCTGGGGACATCTGTACGCTGTGCTTGGACACAGAAAGTGGTGTACTAGCAGATGGTGCTTGCAAAGGCCCAGCTGCAGGACGGGAGTCATCCAGGCCTACATCTAGGACAGAGGATTGGCCAGCACGTAACACAGGGGAGGAAGAGGAGGCAGTGGTGTGACCCACAGACACTGATTGTGGACCCAGGGGTTCAGCCTGACGATTAGGGTGCTGTGATGCCATGTGGCGTGTCATGCTTGTGTGGTTGAGGTTGCTACTGTTCCCACCCCTACTCATTTAGCCTCCAGTGTACAGTCTTCCCCCATTATGTTCCCGTGTTTGAGTGTTTATTGTTATGTTTTTAGTTAGTTTATTAATAGGATGTAAAATATGTTATGGTTATTGTTATTTATGAAATGTTGAGTTCTTATTTAGGTATAGCACAGTTACAGTTAGCAAATTCCAATTCTTTTATCGTCCTCACCTTCCTTAATGAAGCCCCAGACTGCGGAACACCTACCCCTTGTTAAGGGAGATTTGCACAAGGGGGAACAGTTGCGGGCCTGTTTATTGTGGCCCACCTTCTCCCTTTTGCCACCACACAGCCTCTTCCAGCCTGTTGCGGTGCTGTGGATACCTCTACCTCTGTCCTGCTGTCCTCGCTTGGCTTTCCACCTTCCCAGGTTGGGTCAGTGATGTTATCGTCCCCCATCTCCAAATCCACTTCCTCACCCTACTTATTGAGAACTGTGTCTCATCCCCATCATCCACCAAGTGAAACACTACCGTAATTGCCATTCCCCCCCGTCATCTGCTTCTGACTTTGGAGGCTTAAGGCCTCTTTCACACGGGCGAGATTTCCGCGCGGGTGCAATGCATGAGGTGAACGCATTGCACCCGCACTGAATCCGGACCCATTCATTTCTATGGGGCTGTTCACATGAGCGGTGATTTTCACTTGTGCGTTGCGTGAAAATCGCAGCATGTTCTATTTTGTGCGTTTTTTACGCAATGCAGGCCCCATAGAAGTGAATGGGGCTGCGTAAAAATCGCAAGCATCCGCAAGCAAGTGCGGATGCGGTGCGATTTTTACGCACGGTTGCTAGTAGACGATCGGGATGGGGACCCGATCTTTATTATTTTCCCTTATAACATGGTTATAAGGGAAAATAATAGCATTCTGAATACAGAATGCATAGTACAATAGGGCTGGAGGGGTTAAAAAAAACAATAATAATAATTTAACTCACCTTAATCCACTTGTTCGCACAGCCGGCATCTCTTCTGTCTTCTTCTTTGAGGAATAGGACCTTTGATGACGTCACTACGCTCATCACATGGTCCGTCACATGATCCATCACCATGGTAAAAAGATCATGTGATGGACCATCTGATGAGCGCGGTGATGTCATCAAAGGTCCTATTCCTCAAAGAAGAAGACAGAAGAGATGCCGTCAGCGCGAACAAGTGGATTAAGGTGAGTTAAATTATTATTTATCTATTTTTAACCACTCCAGCCCTATTGTACTATAAAAGGTTCTGAATATGGCCGTGTGACAACTGTTTAAAAAAGACCCTTGTTGACAGCTATCATTGAGGTGATCGAAGACGGAATATTGAGTATAGCAATGAGAAATAGTAGCCTAAGGCCTCCTGCACATGGCCGTTTTTTTTTCCCGTTTACTGGCCGTTTTTTGCGTTCCGTATACGGTCCGTATACGAACCATTCATTTCAATGGTTCCGCAAAAAAAACGGAATGTACTCCGTATGCATTCCGTTTCCGTATTTCCGTTTTTCCGTTCCGTTTTAACATAGAACATGTCCTATTATTGCCCGCAAATCACGTTCCGTGGCTCAATTCAAGTCAATGGGTCCGAAAAAAAAACGGAACACATAAGCAATGCATCCGTATGTCTTCCGTTTCCGTTCCGTTTTTTGCTGAACCATCTATTGAAAATGTTATGCCCAGCCCAATTTTATCTATGTAATTACTGTATACTGTATATGCCATACGGAAAAACGGAACGTAAAAACGGAACAGAAACGGAAACACAACGGAAACAAAAAACGGAACAACGGATCCGTGAAAAACGGACCGCAAAACACTGAAAAAGCCATACGGTCGTGTGCAATAGGCCTAAAGGGGTTGTACGTCCAGTAATATTAATGACCTATTCTAAGGGTTAGGAATAGTGTAATTTCCTGTTTGGCAGAGAACTTGCCTGCCATGCACTCCCTGCTGGATTGCAACACACTCCTAAAAAAAATAGTAAGACGAGGGTAAAACCCTGATTGGGGTACCATGATGAGCTGCAATGAGCTCAAAGTGCTCCAGATTATGCAGAACATAGCCAATGTGGCAGATGCAGCAGGAGGTAACAAAAGCGCCTATGGAGGTAGGCAGGGACCTGAAAATCCCTGCACATGTGATGTGCCATGCTGATGATGCCTGGAATGACAAAACTGCCATAGAGGAGTGGGTGATCTGAATCCTGGACCATCCCCATCCTGGGGACCAGAAGTTAGTGCAGCGATTTGGCACTGTTGGTTTTCTGTTTCAAGAGGCAGTAGAGTCCCAGTAATAATTTTTCATTAGTGTTAAGCACAAATATTCTAATCGTGAATTTTTATCGTAAATATCGGCACTTCGAGAATTTACGAAGATCTAGAATATAGTGCTATATTTTCTTAATTGCAAATATTCTCGATTTTTTTTCAAATCATTAAATAAACCTATAATCTTTTTTTCACTTATTGTATATAACTAGAGTTGAGCGGACACCTGGATGTTCGGGTTCGGCCGAACTTGAAAAAAAAATTCGGGTTTGGAACCCGAACTTGACCCGAACTTGAACCCCATTGAAGTCAATAGGGACCCGAACTTTTGAGCACTAAAATGGCTGTAAAAATGTCATGGAAAGAGCTAGAGGGCTGCAAAAGGCTGCAAAATGTGCTTAAGGCCGAGTTCACACGAACGTGTGTGACCCGTGCCTGTGCTGCGGCATGCAAAATTGCGGGCCGCAATGCACAATCGCCGGCCATAGGTCAGCCGCATCGCATCGCGGACCCATTCACTTTAATGGGTCCGCGATCCGCCCGTTCTGCTAAAAGATAGGACATGTTCTATCTTTTTGCGGAACGGAAGTACGGGACCTAACCCCACGGAAGCACTCCGTAGTGCTTCCGAGGGGTCCCATCCCGTGCGGCCGTTCCGCGATTCCGGATTTGCGGACCCATTGAAGTGAATGGGTCTGCATCCGTGATGCGGAATGCACACGGAACTGTGGCCGTGTATTGCGGCCCGCGATTTGCGGGCCGCAATACGGCCACGGATCACACACGTTCATGTGAACTTAGCCTAAGAGCATGGCAAATGCTCTGCAAACAAATGTGGATAGGGAAATGAATTTAAAAAACTTAAAAGTTAGGAATGATGTAGAAGGAAGAGGTTGAGGAGGTAGTGAATGGGTGGATGTGGCAGTGTAGGCTCACGTGGCGGTCTAGGTGGAAGCGGCGGCGAAGGAGGAATAGGTAGCCAACACAGATGTGTGTTATTTTGCATTTTTACATAGGGGTATCCCCCAAAATATTGGTACATATAAATATAAAAAAAGGAATAAGTGCACTTGAGTACAAGGATGGATGTTTGAGGCTGTTAGAACTGTCTATTCTGCACAAGGTACGGACAAGTCCTGAGGGATCCAAGCCTGGTTCATTTTAATGAACGTGAGCTTGTCCACGTTGGCTGTGGACAGGCGGCTGCGTCTGTCTGTAATGACCCCTTTTGAATACAGTGCTAAATACACGTTCAGAGAGTACACTGGCTGCAGGGCAGGCCAGCACCTCCAAGGCAAGCTCTGGCCATGTGGACAATTTGGAGACCCAGAAGTTGAATGGGGCAGAACCATCAGTCAGTACGTGTAGGCATGTGCACAGGTACTGTTCCACCATGTTGTTCAAATGCTGCCTCCTGCTAACACGCTCCATATTAGCAGTTGGGGCCGGTTGTTGCGGCGAGGTGACAAAGCTTTTCGACATGTCGACCATGCAAACCCTGCCTTCTGAGGTGCTGGCGCTGACACAGCTGCGTTGGCGACCTCTTCCTCCTCCCCTGCCTTCGCCTTGTGCTTCCACTTGTCCCCCGGCGTCAGTCGGGAATGCTCTCAGAAGCGCGTCTACCAGCGTGCGCCTGTAGTCGCGCATCTTCCGATCACCTTCCAGTGAGGAAATTAAGGACGGCACATTGTCTTTGTAACGGGGATCCATCAGGGTGGCCACCCAGTAGTCAGCGCACGTTAAAATGTGGGCAACTCTGCCGTCGTTGCGTAGGCACTGCAGCATGTAGTCGCTCATGTGTGCCAGGCTGCCCAGAGGTAAGGACAAGCTGTCCTCTGTCGGAGGCATATCGTCTGCATCCTCCTTATCCCCCCAGCCACGCACCAGTGATGGGCCCGAGCTGCGTTGGATGCCACCCCGCTGTGAACATGCTTCATCCCCATCCCCATCCTCCTCCTCATCCTCCTCCTCCTCGTCCTCCAGTAGTGGGCCCTGGCTGGCCAAATTTGTACCTGGCCTCTGCTGTAGCAAAAATCGTCTTTCTGAGCCACTTCTAAAAGACTGGCCTAAAAGTGTTGGGCCACATCCTCTAACATCATCGCCCTAAGTGTTTTCTCAAGGAGACATAGAAGTGGTATTGTAACACTGATAACGACGTCATCGCCACTGGCCATGTTGGTGGAGTACTCGAAACAGAGCAAGAGGGCACACAGGTCTTGCATGGAGGCCCAGTCATTGGTGGTGAAGTGGTGCTGTTCCGCAGTGCGACTGACCCGTGCGTGCTGCAGCTGAAACTCCAGTATGGCCTGCTGCTGCTCGCACAGTCTCTCCAGCATGTGCAAGATGGAGTTCCACCTGGTGGGCACGTCACATATGAGGCGGTGAGCGGGAAGGCCGAAGTTACCCTGTAGAGCAGACAGCTGAGCGGCGGCAGGATGAGAACGCCGGAAGTGCGCACAGACGGCCTGAGCTTTACGCAGCAGCTCTGACATGTCAGGGTAGTTGTGAATGAATTTCTGCACCACCAAATTTAGCACATGCGCCAGGCAAGGGATGTGCGTCAAACCGGCTAGTCCCAGAGCTGCAACGAGATTTCGCCCATTATCGCACACCACCAGGCCGGGCTTAAGGCTCACTGGCAGCAACCACTCGTCGGTCTGTTGTTCTATACCCCGCCACAACTTATGCGCGGTATGGGGCCTGTCCCCTAAACACATCAGTTTCAGAACGGCCTGCTTACGTTTACCCCTGGCTGTGCTGAAGTTGGTGGTGAAGGTCTGTCGCTGACCGGATGAGGAGGTGGTAGAAGAGGAGGAGGAAGCCGAGTAGGAAGAGGAGGCAACAGGATGCCCTGCGATCCTTGGCGGCGGAAGGACGTGCGCCAAACAGCGCTCCGCCTGGCGTCCAACCGCCACTACATTTACCCAGTGTGCAGTTAGGGAGATATAGCGTCCCTGGCCGTGCTTACTGGTCCACGTATCTGTGGTTAGGTGGACCTTGCCACAGACGGCGTTGCGCAGTTCACACTTGATTTTATCGGATACTTGGTTGTGCAGGGAGGGCACGGCTTTCCTGGAGAAGTAGTGGCGGCTGGGAACGACGTACTGTGGGACAGCAAGCGACATGAGCTGTTTGAAGCTGTCCGTCTCCACCAGCCTGAATGACAGCATTTCAAAGGCCAGTAGTTTAGAAATGCTGGCATTCAGGGCCAGGTGGGAATTTACGCTTTCTCTCAAAGGTTTGTGAGATGGATAGCTGAATGCTTCCGTGTGACATGGTGGATGCTTGTTGACAGAGGTGGTGTTGTTGGTGGCACATCCTCTGTTTGCTGGGCGGCAGGTGCCAACGTTCCTCCAGAGGCGGAGGAAGAGGCCGAGGCAGCAGCAGAAAAGGTTTTGAAGGTTATTACTCCACTGCAGCCCGTGTCTCGCATGTAGATGCCTGGTCATGCAGGTTGTGCTAAGGTTCAGAACGTTAATGCCTCGCTTCAGGCTCTGATGGCACAGCGTGCAAACCACTCGGGTCTTGTCGTCAGCACATTGTGTGAAGAAGTGCCATGCCAGGGAACTCCTTGAAGCTGCCTTTGGTGTGCTCGGTCCCTGGTGACGATGGCCAGTAGCAGGCGAACTGTTTTGGCGACGGCTGCTCTGCTTTTGCACCCTGCTCCCGCTTTTGCAACGCTGTTGGCTCAGTCTTACCACTGCCTCTTCCTCCGAACTCTGAAAGTCAGTGGCACGACCTTCATTCCATGTGGAGTCTAGGACCTCATCGTTCCCTGTATCGTCTTCCACCCAGTCTTCCTCCCTGACCTCCTTTTCGGTTTGCACACTGCAGAAAGACGCAGCAGTTGGCACCTGTGTTTCGTCATCATCAGAGACGTGCTGAGGTGGTATTCCCATATCCTCATCAGGAAACATAAGTGGTTGTGCGTCAGTGCATTCTATGTCTTCAACCCCTGGGGAAGGGCTAGGTGGATGCCCTTGGGAAACCCTGCCTGCCGAGGCGGCAGCAGCAGAAGAGGTAGCAGGGGGAGCCTGAGTGACTTCCTTGTTTATAAGGTGTTTGCCCTTGGGAAACCCTGGCAGCAGAGTCTTCAAACAGCATAAGAGACTGCTGCATGACTTGAGGCTCAGACAGGTTCCCCGATATGCACGGGGGTGATGTGACAGACTGATGGGCATGGGTTTCAAGCGCCACCTGTGCGCTTTCTGCAGAAGACTGGGTGGGAGATAATGTGAACGTGCTGGATCCACTGTCGGCCACCCAATTGACTTGCGCCTGTACTTGCTCAGGCCTTACCATCCTTAGAACGGCATTAGGCCCGACCAAATATCGCTGTAAATTCTGGCGGCTACTAAGACCTGAGGTAGTAGGTTCAGTAGGACGTGTAGCTGTGGCAGAACGGCCATGTCCTCTCCCTGCACCAGAGGCTCCACCAACACCACCACCACGACCGCGTCCCTTATTAGATGTTTGCCTCATAGTTAGCGTTCACAAAGCAAAGTAAAAAGTGGTTAAGTCTGTTAAAAAAAATTAACCGCCAATAAAAACCCTGATGTAGGGTATTGCACAATTTTTTTTTTTAAACTCTCTATGACAGCGGTCTTTGTGGCCTAAATTTCACAGTAACTTATGCACGTCTAATCCCAGATGTGCAGTATATCAGAGGGTTTTTTCACCCCAGTAACCAAAAAGATGTATTTCTGGCTTAAATGTGACAGTCATTTATGCACGTCTAATCCCAGATGTGCAGTATATTAGAGGTTTTTTTCACCCCAGTAACCAAAAAGCCGTATTTCTGGCCAAAATGTGACAGTCACTTATGCATGTCTAATCCCAGATGTGCAGTATATCAGAGGGTTTTTTCACCCCAGTAACCAAAAAGCCGTATTTCTGGCTTAAATGTGACAGTCATTTATGCACTGTCACATCCCAGATGTGCAGTATATTAGAGGGTTTTTTCACCCCAGTAAGCAAAAAGATGTATTTCTGGCCTAAATGTGACAGTCACTTATGCACATCTAATCCTAGATGTGCACTATATCAGAGGTTTTTTTCACCCCAGTAAGCACAAAACCGTATTTCTGGCCTAAATGTGACAGTCACTTATGCACGTCTAATCCCAGATGTGCAGTATATTAGAGGGTTTTTTCACCCCAGTAAACACAAAGCCGTATTTCTGGCCTAAATGTGACAGTGACTTATGCATGTCTAATCCCAGATGTGCAGTATATTAGAGGGTTTTTTCACCCCAGTAAGAACAAAGCCGTATTTCTGGCCTAAATGTGACAGTCACTTATGCACGTCTAATCCCAGATATGCAGTATATTAGAGGGTTTTTTCACCCCAGTAAGCAAAAAGTTGTATTTCTGGCCTAAATGTGACACTCACTTATGCACGTCTAATCCTAGATGTGCACTATATGAAAAAAAGTGTTTTTTTAACCCCAATAAGCAAAAAGTTGTTTTTCTGGACTTGCAGACATGCAGATAGCCTGTGCTGGTGCACTATCGATGCATAAAATGGCTGCCGATTATGTATTGATATTGACAAACTGAAGTAAAAAAAGTTCGTTTTCAGCAGTAGTTGGCTCAGGGCAGGCTAAAAAAAATGGTGCACTGCACCCACAAAATACATTTGCTGTAGATAGCTGAGCAAAAAATACTGTTTTTGATAAGATTTCTCCCTGATCTCTCCCTATACTAATCCGAGCAGAGTGACGGGCAGCGCTACGTGACTCCAGCTTAAATAGAGGCTGGGTCACATGCTGCAGTTGGCCAATCACAGCCATGCCAATAGTAGGCATGGCTGTGATGGCCTTTTTGGGGCAAGTAGTATGACGCTTGTTGATTGGCTTCTGTGCAGCCTTTCAAAATGCGCCAAGAAAGCACCGAACCCGAACGGGTTCGGGTCCGGGTGGCGAAAAACCTAAAGTTCGGTACGAACCCGGTGTGCCCAGGTGTCCCTGCCGTCTGGATCGCTGCATACACAGTGCTCACCGAGCGCTGTGTATGCAGAACAGGAAGCACTATGCGCTTCCTGTTCCGCCCCGACGGTCATGTGACCGACGGGACCGGAGAGTGCAGGAGCTGTGTGATTTCTTTCACAGACCTCGATCAGCCGTGCATTTCTCCTGTAACTGGGGCTACTATGTCAGCCCCAGTTACAGGAGATATCAACAGTGAAAAAAAAAAGAAAAAGTGAAGTAATTGTCCCCCAGAGGTCTTGTATGACCTTATGGGTGATGAAAAGTGTAAAATAAAAAATAAAAAAATAAAGTGTTGAAAAAATAAAATAAAAAAAAGGTTTCACATGTAAAAAAAAAATTCACCAACTAAGGAATAAAAAAAAAATGTTAAAAATAGAAAAAATAAAATAGACATATTTGGTATTGCCGCATCCGTAAAAAACAGCTCTATAAAAAATAT